>NC_051406.1:1898132-1898211 GCF_015228065.2 Penaeus monodon | reverse complement strand
ATTAACTTGTAGATTAGCTGTAGTTATGAGGGAGATGTAGACGCGCTTTGATGGGTAGAGCGACTGTATGGCGTCTAGA
>NC_051406.1:1897946-1898094 GCF_015228065.2 Penaeus monodon | reverse complement strand
AGAGAAGGAGTGAGAGAGGGGAAATAGGAGAGGGAAGTGAGGAGTTACGGGAGGCGGGGATATGAGAGAATGGGAGAACGAAGGTGAGGGAGAGGAGAGAGAGCGATAAGACAAGGAGGTGAGGAGGGGAAGAGACCGACAGACAGAT
>NC_051406.1:1897509-1897746 GCF_015228065.2 Penaeus monodon | reverse complement strand
GCTGAAGGAAGGCTTCGCCTCGGAAAGACTCGCAGTGATCTATGTGACTGGCGCAGCTCTCTCCCCGATACGGAAATTGGAATATATGGGCGAGACCCGGGGAGCTGGTGTGGGAAGCGTGAAAAAATGGGGAAAATACTTGACAGCCATGATGGAATGCTTTGAGGCGGAGAAAATACGCCTTTTCAATTCCGGGAAATGATTCGCGCCTCTGCGCCTGTTTTCGCGGGCGATTGC
>NC_051406.1:1896819-1897161 GCF_015228065.2 Penaeus monodon | reverse complement strand
TCTATCCATAACATCTACTCACACACACAATGTAATTGCTTGCAAGCTTACACAACATAACCAAATATTTATGATTCATTTGATAGATGACACAGAAAATGCTATGTTCACGTGTATTCAAACAGTCAATATATAATTTAATATTCTGTTTGCTTTTTTTTTCGTTCGTTCTATCTATCGCTTCCTCTTTTTTTTTTTGGGGGGGTGGGGGGATTTTTTTTTGTCCAATCTCGGCTCAAAATAGATAGTTTTAAAGTTGAATTATATTTACGAAATCCATAAGATCATCGATCCTCAGGTGTCTTGTAGAATAGTGATGACATCTGGCCAAAGCAAGTTAGA
>NC_051406.1:1896195-1896457 GCF_015228065.2 Penaeus monodon | reverse complement strand
CTGAGGAAAGTATATGATTCGTATTTTGTAGGAAAGAATTTAACACATTGTATGCTAATTCTATCAGCTAATTTAAATAATGACATAATCCTTCAGTTCCTTCTTTTGTATAACGAACAAGAATAAGCAGAAATATGTAATAAATATGAGTAATGAAGTTAGGATAAGTCGATGGATAATTGTATTAAAAGATTGATATACAGACATTAATAAGAATGTGAAGAACTGGACAGGTAAATATTGATATGGATAAAGAAGGAGT
>NC_051406.1:1895476-1895802 GCF_015228065.2 Penaeus monodon | reverse complement strand
AGGCAGACAGGATTCATCATACACGAACGCGCCATTAAACATCCAGAGCGATCCGCAACCTTACACGAACGGTCAACAAAATGGCGGGAAACTCAAGGACACAGAAGCTTATTGCAAAGATTGTGAAGCTCGGCGAGTTTATTGTAATAACTGCTGCTGTGGATACAATTGGAGAGCGGGGGAATAAGGAAAATAAGCAGGTGAGGAAGATAATTAGTTAAGCAGTGAGGCGAGAGGTTGGGGAGGAGTTAGCGGAAGAAGCAGAATGGAGAGAGAGAAAAAAATGAAGGAAGTTTACAAGCAAGCGGAGTGAGTTATTTTCAAGT
>NC_051406.1:1894913-1895095 GCF_015228065.2 Penaeus monodon | reverse complement strand
CAAGCACAGTGTTGAACCAGGCCAAAGGGCGAGTCTATACACTCAGGGCAAGAGGTCTATCCAAGCAACCATAAGATCAGGCAGTTCAAGCAAAGATATTCTGTGATATTTCAAGAACAAGCAAACATTGGAAGGTACAATACGTGGCCGCAAAAAGAGAGAAATTGCTTTTCATTCAAGTG
>NC_051406.1:1894239-1894389 GCF_015228065.2 Penaeus monodon | reverse complement strand
GCACGCGAAATGTGACGAGCGCGGCCCAGAATCCCAAAGAAACAGATCCTCGGGACAGACGCCTCTTGTTCGAGCCTCGCTGTTCGAGCCTTTCGAACGCCGCGAGACTCGACCCCGTAATTCGACCCTCGGAGACACCTGTTCGTGGGC
>NC_051406.1:1893643-1893805 GCF_015228065.2 Penaeus monodon | reverse complement strand
ACCCTTTTTCTCTCTTTTATTTTTATCTTCGTTTTTATTTCCTCAAATTTTCTCTCAAATTTTCTCCCTCGCCTTGCCATAATCAAATATTAATTTCTCATTTCCTTTCATGCCTGAAAGTTATTCTCATTTTCTTCTTATTACGCCCTTCCAGTCTTTCTC
>NC_051406.1:1892807-1893192 GCF_015228065.2 Penaeus monodon | reverse complement strand
CCGAAAGCATCCAGAGCCACGAACATCCACACCACAAACATCCGCAAATGTCCACACCCACAAACACCCACAAATACACCCACACCTACCCATATCCACACCCACAGACACCCACAAACACCCACCAAAAGCGCACACACCATACCTCCTCACTCCCCTCTAAAAGAGAGAGAAAAAAAATCAATGTTTATAGCAATCTTACGATGTTCATAATAATCTTTGGAATAATGTAATGCGTCAGTCGTTTTTACCCACCTTGATCGATCATTCTCCCCGGCTGATAGATGGGGAATAATCTATCATCTCGCATTAGGCAAGTTGGGACAAAGACTTGGGCAAATTCGTCACTGAAAATACTCACGAAAGGGGGTGAAATGATTGAAAA
>NC_051406.1:1892378-1892466 GCF_015228065.2 Penaeus monodon | reverse complement strand
AATATCCCCTTAAGTGGTTGTTGGTTTAGGAAATTTACAATGTCGCCCTTTCGAAATAGATCTATTTATTTTATTCTCAATGGAAGTA
>NC_051406.1:1892118-1892298 GCF_015228065.2 Penaeus monodon | reverse complement strand
TGGTCGCCTCGCCTATCTTGGGAAATCGTGTCCGCTCCCTATATTTCATGTTTTTTTTTGTTGTCGTTATTATTATCAATATGAAGGAAATGGGTATGAGGAAGGAAAGATGATTTTGTTGATGGTAAGGGTGAGAATGAGGATAATGATAAGTGTTTTGTTATTGATATTCTTATCATT
>NC_051406.1:1891828-1891919 GCF_015228065.2 Penaeus monodon | reverse complement strand
AAACAGCGAATAATAATGGCAACATAAGTCAGCGCCCACGGTTTCTGACGCGCCGCCACCTCGCGTTTTGAACCAATTGAGACGAAATTCA
>NC_051406.1:1890535-1890649 GCF_015228065.2 Penaeus monodon | reverse complement strand
CGTGCAATGAAAACAAGAAGTAATGAGGGAAGGAGAAGCTTCTTGGAGACATGTCGAGAAACCCTGGGGTTGGGGGAGGGGGGGGGGAGATCTCGAAGGAATACGGTGAATTCG
>NC_051406.1:1890194-1890480 GCF_015228065.2 Penaeus monodon | reverse complement strand
TTTTGTTATGATAGCGTTGTCATGTAAAGGAGATGATGGGTCGAGTGTCTGTATTTTCTTCCTAAAGGTTATTTCTGGTGGTTGGTTGTGTTCAGACGTCGTTATTTAAGCCAGTTAAGGTGGTTTATGCTAATGGGGAAGGAAGGGGGGGAGGTGGTTTCTTAGAGGGTGAAACTGTAGTGTTAATTGGGCGGGTTCCGTGAAGTGTGAATGGGTGCTTTTTTTTTTAAGGAGAACATTTTTGTTCGGTATTGGCAAGAGATTTTTTTTTGGTGTGAATGATATT
>NC_051406.1:1889779-1889866 GCF_015228065.2 Penaeus monodon | reverse complement strand
TAACGTTGTTTCATGCATTTTCAGGTATGTGTTTGCGAGGATCTGTTGTCACAGAAAGTTTCGTCCTGTCAAGTTAGTGTTGTATAG
>NC_051406.1:1888845-1888936 GCF_015228065.2 Penaeus monodon | reverse complement strand
AGTCACTGATTAATCCTTCATCGAAGTTTTTTCCTGTTAACTTGTAAGAAGAAAAAAAACAGAAATTAATCTTGCGAATTGGTCCTGAAAC
>NC_051406.1:1888069-1888512 GCF_015228065.2 Penaeus monodon | reverse complement strand
CTACTATGATTACTTTTTAGCTGCGCGAACAACTTCCATCATTATGCAAAAATTCTCCAAACACTATAATTGAAAATTATTTTCGCCGGTCAAGTTTTTCCCCGTTTTTCTTTCATTTTTCCTTCGCCCTCTTTTTTTTCTTAAGGGGGTGACTCAAATAAACAAAAATATATAAATTCCCCAAGTTTAGAAGCCAATGAAGGCCCTCGGTGACAGCTCCTGGATATTTAAGAGAAGTGTTAAAATTGAGAAGTGTTAAAAATGATGGAGGGAGGGGGGAGGGGAGGGAGAGGGGGGGAAGGGGGAGGACTAGAACGAGAGGAGAAGAAAGATTCGAAAAGGAGGGAGAGAAGGAAAGAGAGGGGGGGTGGAGGGATGGAGGTCGCGAGGGAGGAGAGAGGGAGAGAGGGAGAGAGGGTGACCGGGTGACAGGGTGACAGGGT
>NC_051406.1:1886829-1887021 GCF_015228065.2 Penaeus monodon | reverse complement strand
GCCTCAAAGCGGAAGTACGTCATTCAAAACCCCCTTATGCACGAGACTCCTGTTGACCTCAAAGGAAACATCTGGCATCTTGCACCCTGGGTTGCAAGAGTGCGACGTCCAAGGATGAGTCACCCTTTCCCCTCGCCCTCGGCTGCCGCGGAGGACTCGAGGCCGACTTCAGCCTCCGGGTTCGTTCGGGGC
>NC_051406.1:1886120-1886250 GCF_015228065.2 Penaeus monodon | reverse complement strand
CGTGGTTTGGTTTCGGTTGGATTCACTGTGTAGTTTTTTGTGTTTGTGTATGTGTCGCTGAGATGGAGGGCAAGGCGCCTGGAATCTCAGAAATATAGAAAAGGAAAAAGAAAATGATGGTTTTCCTGTC
>NC_051406.1:1885404-1885556 GCF_015228065.2 Penaeus monodon | reverse complement strand
CGAGCCAGAGAGAAACGGGGAAGGTTAATTTGCATACAGAGCGTCCTCCGTAGGATTGAGATAAGGAGACGGTAGAAGGATACGACCGTGTTGAGGAGCAGGTCGCATGCATGTCGTGGTATGCCCTAGTTAAGTCACTTGAGATAATAGGG
>NC_051406.1:1884497-1884616 GCF_015228065.2 Penaeus monodon | reverse complement strand
TCCTTTCTCGAACGGCTGTGGATGAGGCAGATGAATCGGAAATCGTATTTTCACGTTAACACACTTTTTGCGAGTGACTGTGAGGAATCATCTCGCAAAAGCTTCATCAAGAACTTGTA
>NC_051406.1:1882967-1884345 GCF_015228065.2 Penaeus monodon | reverse complement strand
ATATATGGATTTGGTTCCCTTTTTTTTCTCTCTCCAAAAACCACATCAAGAAAACAAATCACTCACATTTCTCCATATGTTTTTTTTTCTTCTTCTTCTCCTCCTCTATTCCCCCTTTTGCTTTTGTATCTAAGGAGATTCCGAGTGCTCTGAGGCCTCCTGTTCCGCACAAAGAATTAAGCTTACAGGTCAACATTTGCCCCAAAGCTTTAACCTTTGAGAAACGAGGGTTGGTGTTTGACAAGAGTTGAACGCGTCGAGAGCGAGACATTTTCGATGGCGGGGGGGGGGTCTTTGTGTCTCTTGGAGGGGGAGGGGGGGTCTTGTGTCTCTTGGAGGGGGGGGGTCTTTGTGTCTCTTGGAGGGGGGGGGGTGGCTTGTGTCTCTTGGAGGGGGGGGGGGGTCTTTCTGTCTCTTGGAGGGGGAGGGGGGTCTTTCTGTCTCTTGGAGGGGGAGGGGGGGTCTTTGTGTCTCTTGGAGGGGGAGGGGGGTCTTTCTGTCTCTTGGAGGGGGGGGGTCTTTGTGTCTCTTGGAGGGGGGGGGGTCTTTCTGTCTCTTGGAGGGGGGGGGGGTCTTTCTGTCTCTTGGAGGGGGGGGGGTCTTTCTGTCTCTTGGAGGGGGAGGGGGGGTCTTTCTGTCTCTTGGAGGGGGGGGGTCTTCTGTCTGGAGGGGGGGGGGGGTCTTTCTGTCTCTTGGAGGGGAGGGGGGTTCTGTTGGGGGGGGGGGTCTTTTGTCTCTTGGAGGGGGAGGGGGGTCTTTTGTCTCTTGGAGGGGGAGGGGGGGTCTTTGTGTCTCTTGGAGGGGGAGGGGGGGTCTTTGTGTCTCTTGGAGGGGGAGGGGGGGTCTTTGTGTCTCTTGGAGGGGGAGGGGGGGTCTTTGTGTCTCTTGGAGGGGGAGGGGGGTCTTTGTGTCTTGGGGGGAGGGGGGTCTTTCTGTCTCTTGGAGGGGAGGGGGGGTCATTCTGTCTCTTGGAGGGGGAGGGGGGGTTTTCTTGTGGAGGGGGTGGGGGGGGGTTTTTGTTCTCTTGGAGGGGGGGGGGTTTCTGTCTCTTGGGGGGGGGGGGGTTTTGTCTCTTGGAGGGGGGGGGGGGTTTTTGTGCTCTTGGGGGGGGGGGGTCTTTGTGTCTCTTGGGGGGGGGGGGGTCTTTGTTCTTGGGGGGGGGGGGGGTTTTGTGTCTCTTGGAGGGGGGGGGGGTCTTTTGTTCTCTTGGAGGGGAGGGGGGGTCTTTTGTCTCTTGGGGGGAGGGGGGGGTCTTTGGTGTCTCTTGGGGGGGGGGGGGGGGTTTTGTGTCTTGGAGGGGGAGGGGGGGTCTTTTGTCTCTTGGAGGGGAGGGGGGGTCTTTGTGTCTCTTGGGGGGGAGGGGGGTCTTTTGTCTCTT
>NC_051406.1:1882769-1882935 GCF_015228065.2 Penaeus monodon | reverse complement strand
TCTTTGCTTGGAGGGGGGGGGGGTCTTTGTGTCTCTTGGAGGGGGAGGGGGGGGGGTCTTTGTGTCTCTTGGGGGGGGGGGGCTTGTGTTCTTGGAGGGGGAGGGGGGGTCTTTGTGTCTCTTGGAGGGGGGGGGGGTCTTTTGTTGGAGGGGGGGTCTTTGTCTT
>NC_051406.1:1882660-1882726 GCF_015228065.2 Penaeus monodon | reverse complement strand
TCTTGTGTCCTTGGAGGGGGGGAGGGGGGTCTTTCTGCCTTTGGAGGGGGGGGGGTCTTTGCTCTT
>NC_051406.1:1881916-1882622 GCF_015228065.2 Penaeus monodon | reverse complement strand
GGTGTTTGTGTCTCTTGGAGGGGGAGGGGGGGTCTTTGTGTTTTGGAGGGGGGGGGGGGTTTTGTCTCTTGGAGGGGGAGGGGGGGTCTTTGTCTTTGGAGGGGAGGGGGGTCTTTGTGTCTCTTGGGGGGGAGGGGGGGTCTTTGTGTCTCTTGGAGGGGAGGAGGGGGGTCTTTGTGTTCTTGGAGGGGGGGGGGGGTCTTTGTTCTCTTGGAGGGGAGGGGGGGTCTTTCTGTCTTTGGAGGGGGGGGGGTCTTCTTGTCTCTTGGAGGGGGGGGGGGTTTGTGTCTCTTGGAGGGGGGGGGGGGTCTTTGTCTCTTGGAGGGGAGGGGGGTCTTTGTGTCTCTGGAGGGGAGGGGGGGGTCTTTGTGTCTCTTGGAGGGGAGGGGGGGTCTTTGTGTCTCTTGGAGGGGGAGGGGGGTCTTTCTGTCTCTTGGAGGGGGAGGGGGGGTCTTTGTGTCTCTTGGAGGGGGAGGGGGGGTCTTTGTGTCTCTTGGAGGGGGGGTGGGGGAGGGTCGGGGCAAAAGCGTCACATTATTGGAACGCCGTCAATGGGGTAGGGGGGAGGGGGGGGGGCAAAAGTGTCTCGAAGTTAGCAAAGACTCTTAAAGTCGATGGAGGGGGGAAGAAAACTGTTTGTAAACTTAATTACTTTGATGTGACGAGGTGTGTGAGGACGCGTTGATTATGTTGTTGTTTGGAAGTG
>NC_051406.1:1881241-1881877 GCF_015228065.2 Penaeus monodon | reverse complement strand
TTCCTTTGGTAAAGTATTGTTGGAACATCATCATTGTACCCAAAGGACTATGGAGATCAGAAAAGTCTTTTTAAAATATGTATATCATAGAACATATTGATTATGAACTGTTATTGCGATGAATTACCTTTTTTTCATGTGGAAAAAACGTTATTTGAAATCTTACCTTGTTTTATTATTGGAACATCATTACCGAACCCGAATTCTTTTGAAGGAAACAAAGGCTCTTGAAATCACTGAAAGGAGCATTTGTTTATAAATCTATTTATAATATTTTAACGAAGTATATAAGAAAACATGGATTATAATGTCGGTTATTAAGTGAAATATTATATTAGGCCTTTTTTTTTTATTTATATATTCATAATTATTCTAAAGGTTTATTGAACGCAATTGTTCAAATCTTTCGTTACTGAGAATAGAATCGACGTTTATTCTGAATTAGTATCTAACATTGATATGTATGTATATATATAACCATTGCAAAAGACATTTTAATTTGAACGTTTTAAAAGACTGCAGTTTGCATTTTACGCTCGCTATAATTTCGCGATGTTCTGCCGAATAGGAATTTTGTCGTTCACGCAGCCTTTAAGAATTACAAATCTCCTTTGGTGATTTATAGTTTCTCAGGCA
>NC_051406.1:1880579-1880686 GCF_015228065.2 Penaeus monodon | reverse complement strand
AGAATTACGCCCGCGTTGCGTAATTTGTTTGATTATAATAAATCAACGCTTATTATGTTCCGGAGGAGTCAGCCATAACCGTCTTGAAGTTGTATTAGCTCCTTGTA
>NC_051406.1:1879519-1879644 GCF_015228065.2 Penaeus monodon | reverse complement strand
AAAGGCGTTCGAATAAATCTCCAACAGCGTTCTTTTCGTCGACGGATCCCGCGATATATTTGCCTTCATGCGTCTGGATAATAGTTCGGTTTCCATGAACTTTCTGTTGTGCATTTTCCCTTGCT
>NC_051406.1:1879241-1879406 GCF_015228065.2 Penaeus monodon | reverse complement strand
ATGTCATATTAACTTAAAACGAATCGAAGAAGAAACAAAAACAAGAATATATTTTTAAATAGAAAGGAAGTATAGAGGATAAAGTAATATAAAGAATTTTTTTTTTTTCTAGACTTCATGAAAGGACGAAGTAAAACACACAACCACATAACACTTCTTGCGTTC
>NC_051406.1:1878787-1879204 GCF_015228065.2 Penaeus monodon | reverse complement strand
CTCCAGCAAGGCCACCTGTGTTGAGCACGCGACGCCTATTTTCAAAAAGGTCACACTCTATATTATCCTTAATTGCAAGGTGCGGTCGCTCTTATTAAACCTTAATAACAATTGAAACATTCTAGGTGGTTGAGAACGAGAGAGAGAGAAAAGGGATTGAGAGAATTGAGTCCTTATTATTTAAAGATTTAAGGGTTATAATCCCTTAACGCGCAGCTTCTTTAAGGCGTTCCTCTTCCCAGATCATTCTAAACGGCACTGAGGAGACAGGGACAAGAATAAAAAAAAAATCAACCGAATAGAGACCTTAATAGAAAAGGACTTAAAGCTTATAATCGCTTGACACGTAGCTTGCTGAAGGAGTCAGAAATTCATAAACGCCATGACCCTTATGTATAAGTGATATAAACGCGGGGA
>NC_051406.1:1878630-1878766 GCF_015228065.2 Penaeus monodon | reverse complement strand
CCTGTGCGCATCTCGGTCGGCAGATGTTTTTGAATGCGCAGAAGACAAAAGACGCGCGGCAATGTTGCACAGGAGAGGGCGTGGCTGATATGGCATCGAGACGAAAGATTATCCGGATTAATTCATAATCATATTG
>NC_051406.1:1878119-1878313 GCF_015228065.2 Penaeus monodon | reverse complement strand
ATTATCACCGCATTCTCTATACTATAATCCATTCTATATACCTCCGAGATCTTAATGACATTAGCACACGAGGAGAGACAGACGCTGGGATATTTTCATTGGTCCAGATAATTGATTTAGGCTTTGATTACCTACCTGATAGCATTCTTATCGTTGTTTTGTCATCGTCATCCAAGGTCGATTATTGTCTGTGG
>NC_051406.1:1877715-1877909 GCF_015228065.2 Penaeus monodon | reverse complement strand
AAATGATAGTAAAAAAATAGATTAAAAAGTAGAACGTGTACTGGGAGAGGCATCGCAATAGATCATACCCGCGCCTTTGCAGTACCTAAATCTCCAATTCTGGCCTCAGTGGCACTAAGTTTCGGGCCAAGAAAGGGCTATAAAGGCAACAATAATCAGATTTACATCACGTGCTGCGATTGCGTATCACATGG
>NC_051406.1:1877524-1877633 GCF_015228065.2 Penaeus monodon | reverse complement strand
TGCCGGCTGTTATGATTGAAATTCGCCCATTTGTTTAATCTGTATTATTGCATTCTTGTGATAAACGAAAAGGCCACATTTTAGGGCTGATATTTATTGCGTGAATCTT
>NC_051406.1:1876941-1877065 GCF_015228065.2 Penaeus monodon | reverse complement strand
TTGAGAAGTCTTAAAATATCGAAGAACTGCTTCCTCAGGTGAAGAACTCGCATTAATTCAATAGACAGCGCGATCAGGCCAGGTGCAGCTGAACCCTTTCGGGATCTTGGGGGAGGGGGGGTTA
>NC_051406.1:1876431-1876508 GCF_015228065.2 Penaeus monodon | reverse complement strand
AGATCAATAAATAGATAGATAAGAAACAAGAGCAATATACTCATAACCCAAATGTAAACTGTGGTATGAAGCAAGAG
>NC_051406.1:1875861-1876152 GCF_015228065.2 Penaeus monodon | reverse complement strand
CAGACAGACAGACAGACAGACAGACACACAGACGGAGAAAGAGACAAAGACAGAAACAGAAACAAAGAGACAAAGACAGAAACAGAAACAAAGAGACAAAGACAGAAACAAAGAGAAAGAGAAAGAGAGATAGAAAAAAGAGAGAAAATCCGAAGAAACAGTAGCTAGGAAACATTTCCTTGAGAAACCGAGCAAGAAAGTTAAAACAGCCCTCGCGAGAGAAGGAGACGAGCTGCCCCCTTGTCCCTCGAGGTGTGAAACAGGAAGGCAAATAAATGAAGGAAATAGGAG
>NC_051406.1:1874789-1875391 GCF_015228065.2 Penaeus monodon | reverse complement strand
CAGTGCTCGTCTCACAACCCGAACAAGAAAATACGAGAATACGAGAATAAGAAAATACGAAATGAGGAAAAGAAAGATAAGCATCTTTAACGAGACAGAAGACAGGGGGGGGGGGAGGAAGGGTTGAAAGGGGGGGGGAGGGGAGGAAGGGTTGAAAGGGGGGGGGAGGGGGATTTGAAAAGCAAGGAGAAGGGGGATTTGAAGATCAAGGATAAAGGATAATGCAGATGGGAAAGAGGTGGTACGAATAAGGAATAGGAGGAGGAGGAAAGATGTTAAAGATGAAGGGATACCAATGAGGAGATGGGAAAATTGGCAATAATTGGCGAAAGAAGCATAAGAGGCGATAGTTTGACACAAGACGAAGAAAATACGATGAACAGAGGATTGGTGAAGAGGAGAGAATATAATGAAAAGAAAGGATAGGAATAAGAGAGACAAAGGGAGAATCGGAGATAGAAAGAACTGAGAAAGAGAAAAAAGGAGAGAAAAGAAGAACAGTAAAAAGGGAAGTAGGAGAGGAGAAAGATAATAATGAAAGAGTGAATAAGACAATAGGACAATACTCAATATAAAAGCCATTTATGAAAGAGACTTAAGAT
>NC_051406.1:1874640-1874720 GCF_015228065.2 Penaeus monodon | reverse complement strand
CACGTATTGTTTGGGAAGGTCAAAGTTTGCTTTCAAAAAGATACAATTTGACCTTAGAAGAAACGTTTGAATAACATCGA
>NC_051406.1:1874336-1874437 GCF_015228065.2 Penaeus monodon | reverse complement strand
CTGTAAAGAATTCATTTATTTCGAAAATGGGAAGTAAATTGAAAAGGGGGAATATGAATAATTGTGACTGAATAGTAATTAGGATAAGCGGAATTTTGCGA
>NC_051406.1:1874192-1874266 GCF_015228065.2 Penaeus monodon | reverse complement strand
ACAACTATTAACTACGAAATACGAAAAAACAACGAAGGAAAGAGAGACAGAGAGACAGAAGGATGAGAATAAAT
>NC_051406.1:1873915-1874114 GCF_015228065.2 Penaeus monodon | reverse complement strand
GTACTTGGGAACTTCGGAAGTTTTTAAAAAAAGTTTATGTAACTAATTAGCGTTGAGACTTAGTCAGTAGTCCATAAATAATTCAAAATACAACGGTTACGAAATGTTAATAATTTTACACCTTAGAGAATAAGGAATATACATAACTTTTCCTAATGAATTTCCCATAAGATTACGCTCTTTGGGGAAATGCGGAAAA
>NC_051406.1:1873149-1873516 GCF_015228065.2 Penaeus monodon | reverse complement strand
CCGCAAGACCAACAGCGCCTTAAATCTCGCTATGAAAGACCGAGCCAAGAATGCCTTTGAAAGCCACAGGAGTTCTCAACCTATTTCGTCCGTCGGCATCCCTTCTATCCCTAATGTCTGTGTCCCTCGTCCTGTTTACTATCCTCGCTTCGGTGACAGATAGATGTCCGTGACTCATCTATCAGCTGCGATTCGCCTTTGTGAAGCCGATGCGTCCGTGCTTGAGCCCTTGCTTGCATCAAGAAAGATCAAGGCATAGGTGACGAAGAAATGTTTGTGCGGGGGGGGGGTGTATGTAGGTTAATGGGGAGGCTCAAGGTTGTGGGGTCATTATGTTCGTGGTTAGGATGATGGGATTTCAATCATT
>NC_051406.1:1872472-1872822 GCF_015228065.2 Penaeus monodon | reverse complement strand
ATATTACATTAATATAATTAATACTCATTTCTTCCACGTGAAAAGAGCAAATTCGAGCGTCAGTTGCCAGCAGGTTCCATTTTTTTCCGATTTCGCGCCGCCATTGATGGCTGTTCGTGTCAGGGCTCAACCTCCCCTCAGAAAAAATTAAAATAACACCAATAGCTCGGTAACTATTGCCGTTAATGAGCTAATTAGCGGATGATAATTTGGTTGTGGTCAAATTAGGCAAAGTGTTTAGCAAATAAGTCAATTAACCCCAATTATAGCGGCATATTTAAGTCATGTAAATGTAGATCACGAGCGGCAACTTGAACACAGATGGCGCCAAGTCTGCTCTTTGGTTTCGT
>NC_051406.1:1872329-1872435 GCF_015228065.2 Penaeus monodon | reverse complement strand
TTATAATGATTTAGGGTCGACACGAGAATTAGCGATTCGTTTTGATTTTTATTTGCTCGTCAGTACAACTTAAACATGCATTTTGGACATTTGTTGTTTTTTGTAC
>NC_051406.1:1871284-1871635 GCF_015228065.2 Penaeus monodon | reverse complement strand
AAAAAAAACAAAAATTTTAAAAATTTGTTGTTTTTTACTTGGGGCGTTTTAATTTGTTTCCCTCTTTTCGTTTAAAAATTATTACCCCGGGAAAGATTTTTTTTTTGTTCGTTTTTTGTCCCCCTTTTTCCTTATTTCCGTTTTTCCATTTTTCCCTTTTTTTTCCACCCATTTTTTCATCCCCTCCCCTTTTTTCTCACTTCCCCTCCCCTTTTTTTCTTTTACCCCTCTTTTTTTCTCATTTTTTTTCCCCTTCACCCTTCCCCCCTTTCCTCTCTCTTTTTTTTTTTTCCTTTCTTAATCCCCCTTCCTTTTTTTTCCCCCCACCCTTCACCTTCCCCTTTTTTTTTC
>NC_051406.1:1870844-1871159 GCF_015228065.2 Penaeus monodon | reverse complement strand
TTTTTTGCTTTCACCCCTTTTCCCCCCTTTTTAAAAAATTATCCCTCCTTCCCCCCTTTCCCCTTCCCTTTTTCCCCTCCCTAATCCTTCCCTTTCCCCCCCCCTTTCCTTTTCGTTTTCTTTCTGGTTTTGTTTTGTTCTTTTTCTTTCTTGTTTCCTTCCTTCATTGTCCCTGTTTTTTCTCTCTCTTTGTTTTCGCTTTTAAAACTCTTTCTTTTTTCTTCCCCTTTTTTTTTTTCTCTTGTTTTCTCCCTTTTGGTCTTCTTCCTTTTCTTTCTCTCTTTTTCCTTTGTCTTTCCCCCCAAACCCCCTTTC
>NC_051406.1:1869493-1869738 GCF_015228065.2 Penaeus monodon | reverse complement strand
AAATTTCCCCAAAAAAACATAAATGCCATCCCCCCATCAAACTATTTCTCTTTCAATCTATCTTTTCTCATAAGAAAAAAAAAAAAAAATGGTCTGGATTTTGACGATCAGAAACCTTTGTGAAATCTCGAGGGAAATCAGAGAGGCGGAATTTAAACGCAAAGATATCATCTGAAACCCTTTTGCGCATCAAAGCAACAGGTAAACACAGAATTTTTTTAAAAAGGGGGGGAAATTTTGGGGGG
>NC_051406.1:1868613-1868726 GCF_015228065.2 Penaeus monodon | reverse complement strand
GAAATCTGAAAATCGAGTGTAAATATTTCTCAGTGTTTATGGAAAGAGAAAAAAACAAGCAAAAATACTAATTGGTATCTCGTGCTCTGAAAGCCAATGGAAGTTTTTGAAAC
>NC_051406.1:1868269-1868589 GCF_015228065.2 Penaeus monodon | reverse complement strand
AAGAAAGGTGAAGAAGAGAAAAACAGCGTTATCTATTTTATGACGGTTTTATTTAATTGGCTTTTATTTACTTTGGAATACTGCTAATGACTGGGAAAAAATAGAATCAACATGTGGAAAATAGTCAAAAGTCTCGGCAAAGGAAGGGAATAAAAGTTGAAGGAAAAAGGAAAATGTATTAAAATATATAGTGTTTTTTTTTTCTCTCTCTCTCTCTAAAACCTTATCTGATAAAAACGTGGAAATACAGTTTTTGAGAATCATTTTTTTTTTTTAGATTTTCATTTGGATTCTTTTCACAAGTACACTTTCGCCCCTAG
>NC_051406.1:1867809-1868060 GCF_015228065.2 Penaeus monodon | reverse complement strand
ATACACATAATTACCCCCTCCCTTCTCCAACTCACAAACACACCACAAACACACCCCTTCCTCCCCCCCCCCATACAGCCACAAACAAGGGAGATGGCGAGGCGAGCGTGGCATCCCTGGCGGTGCCACCCGCGTCGAGGCAGGCACCGAGATGTGGCACTGCCCAGACAGGTGACGTGGCTGCCTGGCACTTCCTTCCCCCCCCCCCCCCAGCTAATTAGGGATAAAGGTGAATCGAGAATTAAAAACGT
>NC_051406.1:1867050-1867428 GCF_015228065.2 Penaeus monodon | reverse complement strand
ATCCTCATCCTGCCCAGACAGGTGACGTGGCTCCTCCCTCACTCCCTCCCTCCCTCCCTCTCCCCCCCCTCCCTCCGTCCCCTCCCTCCCCCCCCCCCCCTCCCCCACGCCCTCTTTCGTCCCTCTTCGCCCTCTCCCCCCTTTCCCCCTCTCCCTCCCTCCCTCCCTCCCCCCCCTCCCTCCCTCCCCCCCTCCCTCCCCCTCCCTCCCTCCCTCCCTCCCCCTCTCTTTGTCCCTCTCTATTCTCTCCCACTCCCTCCTTTCTCCCTTTTTCCCTCTTTCCCCCCCCTTCCCTCCCTCCCCCTCTCCCTCTCTTCCCTCCCTCCCCCCCATGCACTCAAAAACCCCCGGCCTCCTTTTTCTCCCTCCATTTTTAAA
>NC_051406.1:1866613-1867026 GCF_015228065.2 Penaeus monodon | reverse complement strand
GGGAACGATAAATCACAGTTTCCTCGCTTACCTACCCCCCCCCCTCCTTCCCTTCCTCCCCTTCTCCCTTCCTTCCGTCCTCTTTCTTCCTCTCCCCTCATTTTCTTCCTCCTTCGTCATTCCCTCTTTCTTATCCTCTCTTGCTCTTCTCTTTCCCATCTCTCTCTCCTTTTCCTCTTCCCCTTTCCGTTTTCCCTCTCCTCTTTCTCTCTTTCTTCTCCTTTCCCCTCTCTCCCCCAATCGTCTCCTTCTTCCCTTCCCTCCGTCTTCTTTATTTCCATTCTCTCGTTTCCCTCTTCGTCCACCTTTCCTCCTTTTTCGCCTTTCTCCCTTTATTCCTCTCCCTTCTCAATTCCCTTCTCCCCTTCCTCTTCTTTATCTCTTGCCCCCTATCTTCTTCCTCTTTTCCTCTT
>NC_051406.1:1865989-1866396 GCF_015228065.2 Penaeus monodon | reverse complement strand
TCTTAGTCTTCTCCCTCTTCTACCCCTCCCCCCCCTCTTCGTTCTATCTCCACCCTTCCCCCCCCCCCCCCCCCCCCGCCTCCTTCTCTTCCGTCTTCTCTGTGTCTTCCTCCTCCATTCTCTCCTCCACTTCCCCCCCCCCCTTCCCTCCTTCCCTTCCCTCCATTCCCTCCTTTCCTCTCTCACTCCCTCCCTTCCCTCCCTCCCTCCCTCCCTCCCTCCCTCCCTCCCCCCCTCCCTCCCCCACTCCTTCCCGTCTCTCCCTCCATCCTTCCCCTTCTCCCCCCCCCCCTCCTCCATTAGTAGGTCACCGAGGATTACCCATTGGAATGTTGCTATGTTGCATCTAAGTCCCATGAAGGTTGCAAGACCGATATAAGGGAGCGTTGCGGAAGATGTGGCCTGGC
>NC_051406.1:1865638-1865725 GCF_015228065.2 Penaeus monodon | reverse complement strand
TGTTGATACCAATCGACTCGCGTTTGCTGTAAACAGGATTACTGGCTATTTGCTATTGCTAGTCACACGGTACATGCTATAATAGAC
>NC_051406.1:1865253-1865404 GCF_015228065.2 Penaeus monodon | reverse complement strand
GGAATATACTAAACCCCAACGTACGTAACGAAGAAGAAACAGACAAACATACAACCAAAGAGAGTTGTAAAAAAAAGAAAAAAAAGGCAAAACACATAAAATGGAGAACCAACATTCGGGACGAAATGCGCCGTTGGATCACCTGTCACGA
>NC_051406.1:1864952-1865032 GCF_015228065.2 Penaeus monodon | reverse complement strand
CAGAGGTTGAAAATAACAAGATAAACAAGTCGATAAAACAGAATTGACATGATGAAAGCAAAACAAACAACAAACACAGC
>NC_051406.1:1864565-1864761 GCF_015228065.2 Penaeus monodon | reverse complement strand
ACTCCTTTTGTGTTAATATACGTGTTGCTCATTTCGTCTTTAAAAAAAAGGAGGGGGGGGAGGGGGGAAGAGTGCCATTTCTCTTGGGTTCATATGCAAGAGAGTTGAGTATTTTGTATATGCAAATTATTTAAAGGTGTGTGGGGCATGTGTTCTGTAGATGTGGTTCTCTTGTGGAAAAATTTATCGAGTATGA
>NC_051406.1:1863506-1864338 GCF_015228065.2 Penaeus monodon | reverse complement strand
TCCTTTAATCCTCGAATGATCACTTTTGGCCACAATATTATCACTATGATCTTAAATACCAGTGACGAACAACCTCTCATCGCAAATATATATCATTCGTCGATTCGATATTACGTAATGCTGAGGATATTGCAATTAGCATTCTAAGAAAGAAACATCTAGTTCTAAAAGGGTTCTTTTTAAAGCTCTCAAACAGTGCTTCTGTTGTCTGGACGTGGAAAAAGGTTCAGTTTTAGTTGCAACTGTCCTTTCCCACGCACACCCCCCCCCCTGATTCTCTTAACCCCTCTCTTTTCTCCCCTCATTTCCCCTCCCCCTTCCTCCCTTCTCCCTCACTCTCCTCCCTTTCTTCTTTCCCCTCATCTCCCTTCATCCTCTTTTCCCCTCCTCCCCTCTCCTCCTCCTCCTCCTCCTTTTCCCTCATTCTCCCTTCCTTCTTTCCCTTCACCCCCCCTCCCCCTCCTTGCCCCTCACCTCCCCCCTCAATCTCCTCCCCCTTTCCCTTCACCCCCTCTCCCCCTTTCCCTTCAACCCCCCTCCTCCCTCCCTCCCTACCCCCCACTCTCCTCCCCCATCTCCATTTCTCCTACTTTTTTCCATTGCGTTTCTCTGTTGCAACTTGCATTCTCAACTGTCTTGCAGGCTTTTATAGAGTTCTTTTTTCCGTTCGTCTGTGCAGAGGGAAAAATGATCTTGTGTTTGTGAACTTCTTGGATACATTTTGTCATGTTTTTGTCCTTTGTTTTACGGAGAGAAGTTAAAGGTGTTGTTTGAAACGCACGCGAGTCCGCTTCCTTGCGTGCGTACGCGGGTGCGTGTGGGGAGAAACTAA
>NC_051406.1:1863074-1863331 GCF_015228065.2 Penaeus monodon | reverse complement strand
TCCATCTTAAGGCGATCATAACAACTCGCCAAAAATAATGAAAAAAAGGGGAAAAGAAAGAAAAGAAAAGAACGAAAAAATATGATACAGCTCGAAAAATATTTCCTCGTGACGTCACACCAATAGAACGCGTCTCCGGATAATCCTTATTACGTCAGTTCGTAAATGTAGTGAGTCTCAGGAGCTATAATAGCATTGGCGAATGGAGGATTTCCGACCAGGAGAGTGATTTGTTGGGAAGTGATGCGATTGGGAAT
>NC_051406.1:1861813-1862089 GCF_015228065.2 Penaeus monodon | reverse complement strand
CCCGACTCTAAGAATTAGCGTTGATTTATCCCCATAGGACTGTGCAACATCCGGAGACAAAAGGCACGCATTTGCCATCTTGCAACATGCCGAAGGGTCATGATAGGACAGATTCTGAACTTGAAGATTAGTGAAATTAATACTGGGTTTGATTCGTAGATATATTTTTGTCTAGTGTACATGTGGGTGGGAGGTTGTTGGTATTGCTTGTGGTTTAATAAAGCCCGTGGTTGGTATTGTTGGGGTAGGAGGCCAAAGTTCAGATTAAGTGTGGGA
>NC_051406.1:1861063-1861504 GCF_015228065.2 Penaeus monodon | reverse complement strand
CTTAAAGAGTCATTTCAAATTTCCTTAAAAAAAAAACTTTTTGTCCCATAAGGAGAACTCTAATTAAGTCCACACATATATAAGGCAACACTATTCTTGTTACTACAACAACACCCACTCATCCACGAAAAGCAAAAATATCTAGAGGTCCTCGGGGAAGTGAATATGTTATCCTAATATATTTTCTCTCTTTTTATGGAAGTTAATTAGATTAGTGGGCCTGATTTCGTGCCAAAATGATTATTTGATTATTAACACTCTTATAAAGATTCTGGTAATGAATCATTAGCATTATGAATTTCCAGTCTTGTGATATATCGAAAACCATAATAGTATTTCAGTATTGAATGACTATAATCCTAAATTATTATTAGATTTAAAAAAATAATAATTCAGTGACCCTAACTAACCCTTAAACTGTTATAACATTTATAAAAAACT
>NC_051406.1:1860568-1860994 GCF_015228065.2 Penaeus monodon | reverse complement strand
TATTCAGTTTACTTTGTCAGTTATTTAACATCAAAACAACAGAGAATCTTACCCTAGGAAAATCTAACTCCCCCCTCCCCCACCCCCTCCTCCCTCTCCCTCCTCCCTCCCCCTCCATCCTCCTCCCCCTCCTCCCTCCCCCTCCTCCCTCCTCCCTCTCCCTCCCCCTCCTCCTCTCTTCTCCCCCTTCTCCTCCTCCGTCCTCCTCCGTCTCCTCCTCCGTCCTCCTCCGTCCTCCCCCATCTCCTCCCCCCCCATCTCCTCCATCCTCCCCCATCTCCATTAACAGAATACGTAATGCGCTGTAGTTGTAAATGTGCGTCGGGCTGTAACAGGGCTGTTACACCTTCTCTTATGCTAATTCCTCTCCTGTTCTTGGTTATTCAAGGTGCCTCTGTCCCTCTTGTTCTTTGTTCTTTTCTTTCT
>NC_051406.1:1860285-1860481 GCF_015228065.2 Penaeus monodon | reverse complement strand
TAAGGGCTAACTAAAGCATTCTAACCGAAGTTGCAACAGACTACACTAGCTACCAGATTACGCTATGAATAAATGCATAACTTCAAAAGCGGATTCTGTTTGCCCTTCGTAGCGACTTTTGAGCGTTTATTAGAATTATTAGAAATTTTGATATCAGAACACGATGGATATACTTCCGGTTTGTTTGAGAGAGTGT
>NC_051406.1:1859548-1859921 GCF_015228065.2 Penaeus monodon | reverse complement strand
AAAAAAGACAGAATAACGGAATAAGAGAAAAAGAGAAGGAGTAAAAGAAAAAAAAAGTTAAAAGGGAAAAAACAAGAGAAAACTAACAAAGAGACAGACAGAGATTGAGCAAATAATTTATAAATGCAATACCACCCAAATTGCGGGTGAATTTGCAAATATATCAACACCAGTCCCCGCCCATTTGTGTATTAATAGAATATGTGTAGGCGAGCATATGGCAGACGCGTGTGCACATCATATATATGTAGACACTGAATTATGTACACATGTGCGAGGCTGAAGCAGATCTATTTGTACCTCATAGCCATGTAGATACGGCTCTTTTATGTGGTAAGGTGAGGGAGAGGAAGTATGATGTACCTATGTAGAC
>NC_051406.1:1859417-1859513 GCF_015228065.2 Penaeus monodon | reverse complement strand
GGGTTTAGGAGCACAACAGGCATTGTGTGTACATCATATCTATGTGTACGTGCTTCCATGTGCGGGAGAGCTAGGATATAAAAATAACAACAGTCA
>NC_051406.1:1859100-1859174 GCF_015228065.2 Penaeus monodon | reverse complement strand
TACATCATATCTATGTATACATTTGTGCTTCTGTATGTGAGAGGTCTAGGATATACAAAAAATCACAACAGCCC
>NC_051406.1:1858782-1859032 GCF_015228065.2 Penaeus monodon | reverse complement strand
CATCATACCTATATGTACGTGAGTGTTTCCATGTGGGAGAGCGAGGGAGAGGGAACGGAGGTGAGTTAAAATATTCCATATCGGCTGGAGAATATTTTAACTAACAGCAAGGCTTTTAAACTTGTATAAACTTGGGCAAAGGAAATTACTTTGCGCACTGTATTTCCGTGGCCATTTTGGGTCGTACGAAATGTGTGAATAATTAAAATTTGGAATTTTGGGCCTTGCGATGTCTCTTTTGAATATTTCA
>NC_051406.1:1858045-1858161 GCF_015228065.2 Penaeus monodon | reverse complement strand
TCGGGCAAATGGAGATCGTCCCTGACACCATAGAAAGCCGAGTCCAACAGCTGATCAATGTGGAAAGGCCGGGAGGAGGCGGAGGGAGAGAGCGATGGCCCGCGAACTATATTTTA
>NC_051406.1:1857542-1857728 GCF_015228065.2 Penaeus monodon | reverse complement strand
ACCCGGTGGACATACGTCACATTTTATGTAGACAAGGATATACTCACTATAGATTTACGCCCTTATGTGTGGACGAGCGAGGGGACAGGGGACACGGCGGTCACGGGTGGACGTCATTTCTATGTGTGTGTGGTTTTATGTGTGGGAGAACTTTTGGATATATATCTTGTGTATATTTTACCATTT
>NC_051406.1:1857272-1857336 GCF_015228065.2 Penaeus monodon | reverse complement strand
CGATTTCCTTCCTTTTTTCTCCCCTCGAAGATATGCGCCTCTTGAGGGGAAAAGAAGAATGAAA
>NC_051406.1:1856734-1856813 GCF_015228065.2 Penaeus monodon | reverse complement strand
CAAAGCTTTGGGGGGGTTTTTGTTTTTGGGGGTTTTTTTTGGGGGGGGTTTTTTTTTTGGGGGGGGGTTATGGGTGGGG
>NC_051406.1:1855949-1856182 GCF_015228065.2 Penaeus monodon | reverse complement strand
TAATATATATTTTTTTATTTTTTTTTTATATATTTAAAAATATAAAAATTTTTAATTAATAAAAAAACCTTCCCATTCTATTGTTGAAAAAAAATGACCTTAAAAATTTCCAGGTAAACAAAACTTTCGGCATAGGGCCCAGTTTTAAATGAATTGCATAAAAAGGACCCCAAATCCCCCAAAATGCAAAACAGTTTTTTTGCTATTGGATTTTTTAATGTTTAATGAGTTTT
>NC_051406.1:1855812-1855891 GCF_015228065.2 Penaeus monodon | reverse complement strand
CTTTTGGTGTTGTTTTGTTTTGTTGATGTGGATGTTGTTTGGGTGTGGTGTTGTGAAGGGTTGGGGTTTTGGGGGGTTT
>NC_051406.1:1855346-1855660 GCF_015228065.2 Penaeus monodon | reverse complement strand
TTATTTTGGTGATGTAGTGTATGTGTGTATAAATTATAAAGATATAAAGAAAGAAATAAAAAAAAGTTTAAAATGGAAAAAAGAAGAAAAAGAAAAAAGAAGAAAAAGAAAAAGGAAAAAGGGGAAAAAGGGAAGAAGAAGAAAAAGAAAAGGATAAACAAAAGAAAAGGAGAAGAATGAAAAAAAATAAAAGAATTAAGGAGGAAGATAAAAAAAAATGAAAAGGAATTTTAAAAACCACTGCACCAGGAGGTCCTCTCAATCTCCTTCCCTAATCCTCGTTTCCCTGAAGGCTACTGGCGGTCTTTCTGGCC
>NC_051406.1:1854760-1855072 GCF_015228065.2 Penaeus monodon | reverse complement strand
AAAACTTGGACACCCTTAGACCATCACAATATCCTTTTTAACAAAAAAGTTTTCGCCCAAAACCTCTAAAAAAAAAAACGAAAACAAATTTAAATCTTCAAAAGGGGGCCATTGCAATTTTTCCAATTTTCCCTTTACCCTTAATTGATATCAATAATGACATCGACTTATCTGATAATAATGCCATTGATTTTATCTCGTGATAAAAAGAGTGAGTATTAAAAATTGACAAAAAAAAAGGCATTGGATGCTCATAATGATATTCCAGCTGTGATACTCGATATGAACCGATATTACTAATTAGAGCGAATT
>NC_051406.1:1854383-1854705 GCF_015228065.2 Penaeus monodon | reverse complement strand
TTGAATCATCCATTTTTTATATAATTTTGCATGAGGGAGATAATTTACACGATGGACATTCGCTGAAATTAATAATGCTAAATTTAAGTTTTTAAAAAATGTATATGTAAGGATGGAAACGCTAAGATTAAGTACTGAAAATGTATTTAAAAATGCAAACTCAAAAAAATCAAGTTTTGGAAACGTATGTAAGAATGCAAATTAAAGATACGATAGAGATTGGGAGAAAATTATATTTGTTTAAATTTAAGACATCATAGAAAACGGCATGAAATGATAGCATAGAAAACGGGAATTTATGGTTTGTTTTGCCCTCAATACC
>NC_051406.1:1854257-1854366 GCF_015228065.2 Penaeus monodon | reverse complement strand
GAAATTTTTGTTATGCGTTTAAATTGTAAAGAATTACCTGTAAGTCGTATGAAATGGCAAGGAAACAGGTATATGAATAGAAATGAAAAAAAAATATATTACTGTAAAG
>NC_051406.1:1853788-1853914 GCF_015228065.2 Penaeus monodon | reverse complement strand
AAATAACCAGCCTCAGAATCCCCACCGCAGTCCAACTGACCCACATGGCCGGCCTAACAATAGCGAATGACGCCCCGGCCATCTCGAAATCCTCCAGCCAAATTTAAAACTGAAATCAAACGGTCT
>NC_051406.1:1853665-1853755 GCF_015228065.2 Penaeus monodon | reverse complement strand
ATTCTTCAGCAGTGATGTCGCCCGCAATCGCACCTGCGGCGAAGAACTGCCAAGTGTGTGGCCGAAATGCACCGGTTCGTGTTCACGCTG
>NC_051406.1:1852745-1852910 GCF_015228065.2 Penaeus monodon | reverse complement strand
CTCGATCTGCGGAATCTTGGAGACACATATACAAACACTCCCACAAATTGCTCCACTTTGGTCGAATTAGAAAAGTCTCCCCTCCGAGCACCGTTTTCTGTCACTCCCCTCGCTCGAAATTTCTCGAGGGGAAAAGAAGCAGCCAAATGAAAAAAAAAAAGCGTA
>NC_051406.1:1852452-1852726 GCF_015228065.2 Penaeus monodon | reverse complement strand
AAAAAAGGAACAAGAAGATAAGAAAAAGTTTTGAAAATAATATTTGCAATGGTAACTGATCATTGCAGGTTATGATATTCAGATTGTGTTTATTAACGCAAATATAGGCTTATAGTAACCTGTATTTCATATAATTTTCAATCATTGTTTTGCAGTAAATCTTATAAAAAAAGAAAAAAATCTGACACACATAAAGAAAGGAAGAAAAACACAATTAAACATTTTCTTCCAAAATAATTAACAGTTGGTTCCTTGTCCGCCATCTTCCCTATTG
>NC_051406.1:1852130-1852404 GCF_015228065.2 Penaeus monodon | reverse complement strand
ACAGTGGGTCCAACTAATCTACAAAATCATTCGTTTCACCTATCTCTAGAGCTCCATTCATCTCTTTCGAGGCTATCACTCATCACTTCTTAAGCCTCCACTTTCTCGAGGCTTCACTATCTCGAGGCTTCAGTATCGCGCGGTTCGCTTCCATTACACCGCCGACCTACTTGGATATGTAAATTGCATTGAATAAGTATCGGTTCAAATGCTCTCCAGATTTGAAGATCTTCTGCCTTTTTTCTCTTTTTTCTCTCTTGCTTTCATCTATTGA
>NC_051406.1:1851991-1852093 GCF_015228065.2 Penaeus monodon | reverse complement strand
TTGCTCGGTTTATTGTCTTTTTGTTTTTGTTTGTTTTTTTGTTATACTAGTTGTTTTTTTTTCATTTTTTTTTACCTCCTTTTTCTCTGTTTCTCTTTCTTG
>NC_051406.1:1851623-1851846 GCF_015228065.2 Penaeus monodon | reverse complement strand
CTCACTCACTCACTCGCTTTCTCGAACTGTTTTCTCTCCTTTTTTTTATTCCGAATTAAAAACGGCAAGAGAAAAGGAAGAAATAGAAGGATAACGAAGAAAGAGGAGAATGAAGTGGGGAGGAAGGGGAAGGGGGGGAGGGGGGGGTAAGCACCAAAGAAGGAGAGGTGAACGATACTGTAATTTCTGCATGTCACTTGGATTCGAGTGTGAGTGAATCGGA
>NC_051406.1:1851467-1851569 GCF_015228065.2 Penaeus monodon | reverse complement strand
CCAAATCTGCGTGATAAAGTCTATTGTGATAAGGCGAGAATTTTTTTTTTTTTGGGGGGGGAGGGGTGTGGAGGGATCTGTATTTCTTGAAAATATTTTCAG
>NC_051406.1:1851228-1851432 GCF_015228065.2 Penaeus monodon | reverse complement strand
AGCAAGTTACTGTATATGTTCCTGTATTTTGCGAAAAAGAACGTATACATTTCTCTATTCTTTGCATGTTTCTGCATATTTTTTTATGTAATTTGCAGAAGAGAACGTATATATATATATATAAAAAATTTAGCATGTTTCTGTACTTTTTTTTCATGTATTTTGCAAAGAAAAGAAATGTTGCGACTCCACGATGCGATATTG
>NC_051406.1:1851073-1851169 GCF_015228065.2 Penaeus monodon | reverse complement strand
AATGGAGCGCCTTTGGCATAACGACAGCCTATAATGTCATCATCATCCTTGCATCGCGTCCAACGCCAGCATCGCCAGCATCCATCTATCCTTCGC
>NC_051406.1:1850516-1850644 GCF_015228065.2 Penaeus monodon | reverse complement strand
TCAAAGGAAATCTAGCAATTATTGATTCAGTTCTGCCACAAACATCCAATTTCTCCCCAGATCGGCCTCAAGCTCTTGGTTTGGCTGCGCGAGTGTCTGAGACTGTGTTTTGATCCGTCTGTCATGTG
>NC_051406.1:1849766-1849896 GCF_015228065.2 Penaeus monodon | reverse complement strand
AAGGGATTTATTACCATTATATATCATTTTCTTTTTTTCTATTTCTGTGTCATAAATTTACGAAGGTAGTTAGCAGTTAGAAAACACAACCGAGAAGAAATGTAAGATAGGGGAGAAGGAAAGAGAAGTG
>NC_051406.1:1849510-1849616 GCF_015228065.2 Penaeus monodon | reverse complement strand
GAATAAGGAACAGAGAGGAAACCACACAAACAAACAAACAGATGCGTACAACCCTCAGAACACACCAATAAACCCTTCAAACCCCAAACCACCCTCACTCACACAG
>NC_051406.1:1849277-1849485 GCF_015228065.2 Penaeus monodon | reverse complement strand
AGGTCAAGATAAGAAGCACTCAGAGCGAGATCTGTAGTTCAGTCGTCGACCGCCAGGCAGCAGCACCGTCGCAGGTGAAGCCAAAAGGAACAAACTCACATTAATAATACGTGGCTCTCATCACCCATCCTCTAATTAATGATAAAAGAAAACATTTGTTGTTGTTCTTGTTATAGTCATTATGACGAGGATGACGACCTTGTGATAG
>NC_051406.1:1848677-1849027 GCF_015228065.2 Penaeus monodon | reverse complement strand
GAGACAGAGGCAGAGACAGAGAGACAAATAAAATAAAAACGGGAGAAAGAAAAAGAAGGAAAAGGGAGATGTGACCAAAATATATTATTTAACGAATCACGCTTCGCTGGGGGTCGAATTCCAAAAGTTTTAATTAACACATTTACATAGTCTAGAAATACTAAAAATAAAGTAAAAGGGAACACTTGAAATAAAAAACGAGAGCAAATCAATAAAAAGTCCAGGTAAACAATGAACTGAAATGCGCTAGAAAGGCCCATAGAAAAAATCAACAGTCTTCGCTCTTTAAGAAACGGCTGAATTATTAATTTGCATATTTGGAGAAGGAAGCATGAAAGAGGAAAGAATAA
>NC_051406.1:1848150-1848239 GCF_015228065.2 Penaeus monodon | reverse complement strand
CTTTTTAGTAGCGAATGAAGGGCCTCGGAAGTTCCCTTTTTTTCCCACGCTAAATGCACAAGAAAGTACCATTAGTGTAAGGAAAGGCG
>NC_051406.1:1847072-1847723 GCF_015228065.2 Penaeus monodon | reverse complement strand
ACATGTAAAGATATTTTTTTTATAGCTCTAAATGATCACTCCAAGTCTGATTCCAACAAGTAAATAAAAGAAATACTCAGTAGTTTTAGAGTCATATCAATAGTCATCTTCCTCATTACTTAACTGAAAGGCGAGTTGATTAAGTAACATTCAGAATCCTATTCATAATCGCTCGGCCCTAATTTCCATGTCAGTTGACCAAAGAGAACACATATTCATTTCGGCACAATTTGTTTGCTTTTAGATCGCGTAAAGAAAACGGGTATAGCTCAACATCGGGGGAGAGGGGGGGACTTATCTCTCTTTTTTTCCCGCTATTGCTTAATTAGATAATGATTTGGTAAAAGGATGTTTCATATTTGCTGTGGTATCAAACTTTGAAATCCGAATTTTCCATATCATTTTCCAAATAAGTATAAAAAGAAAAAAAAGTTATAGGAACACGAAATGATTTCGGCAAGATTAGTTTGTTTTTAGAAATGATGAAGAAAACGGAATAAGCCCAGCTAATCTGAAGGGGAGATTAATCTTTCTATTCATTGATTGAATGACCAACTGATAAGGAATTACTGTGAGTATCATGCTGAAATCTAAATCACCTAATTGATCTAACCAATCAACAAATAATTTAATTGCACTTAATCCGCTTTT
>NC_051406.1:1846575-1847008 GCF_015228065.2 Penaeus monodon | reverse complement strand
CTTCTAAGGGGGGACTAATTTCTTGGTTTTCCCTTATTACTCCTGAGGTGGCATTGGGTGGAGTCGTTACCACAGGGTGATGTATGATGCCCGAGGGACGATGGTGAGAGGGGAAAAAAGAGGGGAAGAGAGAGAGGAGACGATGATTGAAGAGTTATGACGATAGTGATGGCAAGGACGGATGGAATGGGGTGGATAAGGAGGGGGTGAGTGGGGGGGAGGAAAGATAGTGAGGGGAGGGGAGGGGAAGGGAGGGGAGGGGAAGGGAGGGAAGGGGAAGGGAGGGAGAGGGAAGGAGAAGGGAGGGGAGCGGAGGGAAGGGGAAGGGAGAAAAAGGCAGTAAAAGAAATATGGGGAATACAGAGATAATGATGGAGAGGAGTGAAACCGTGGAAGTAAAAGGGGATATATATATATATTTTTTAAACAGAAC
>NC_051406.1:1846248-1846538 GCF_015228065.2 Penaeus monodon | reverse complement strand
CATAGAATAAATTAAAAGTGTCTGAATAATTATGAAAGAACCGAAGGAGAGAAGAGATATGTTTTTTTCGTTCACTGATAACGAAATTAACTGAAGGCTGATTTTTCCGTCTGACAAGCTTATATCAGATTAACGTTTGTCAGACTGTCACTCCAAAAAAAATCAGCTGTTTCTAATTGATTTTCTGCAGTTAGGGGTAATTAAATGATGATAATTAAATGAGATAATTAAGCACCAAGGAGGCGATGTTAACATGTATCCGTCAAATTATCAACTGGGCGGACGGGACA
>NC_051406.1:1845822-1845928 GCF_015228065.2 Penaeus monodon | reverse complement strand
GAGAAGGGTACCATTCTCTACTCCAGGGACGAGGTTCCTACAAGAGTGTCAACGCGAAAAAAATGAAATATTTAGATTGCATCTTCTACGTGCAATTGGGATCGAG
>NC_051406.1:1845196-1845322 GCF_015228065.2 Penaeus monodon | reverse complement strand
GGGGAAGGGGGGGACCTTTCCCGATCGGCGTCGCGAAAGGGCAGCGTCTCCTCCGCTGGTAATGGAGTCACTTTTCCTAAAGATTTTTCTGCAGTGGCTTCTCCTCCTCCTCGCCCTTCGTTTCCA
>NC_051406.1:1844830-1844939 GCF_015228065.2 Penaeus monodon | reverse complement strand
TGTTTTCCTTCGCGACATCCGCATATCAATCTCAGTCCACTAATGAACTAATTACGCGGCGCTGAACACGAGTAAAATAATATATCCATTTCCACCTCTTTGTCTCTTT
>NC_051406.1:1844487-1844765 GCF_015228065.2 Penaeus monodon | reverse complement strand
GGCGCCCGCATTTCCAAAGCAATCAAACTGTTAAGAATAACTTTAAGACAATTAATTTGCAGAGTTCTGGCGAGTTCTTATACGCTGGGAATAACTTTTCATCGGATTTATTCAAGAACTTTGTCCTTTAGAGAAAATGGTGTTGCTGTGGATAGATTGTGTTGTTCGAGGGTAAAACCGTGCGGGTATTTGCGTAAGGTGTGGTAGCCTCTTCGCGTGTGTGAATGTGTCTGTAAGTAGAGACGGATTCTTACTGATAATCATGTAAGCATTTAAAA
>NC_051406.1:1843486-1844164 GCF_015228065.2 Penaeus monodon | reverse complement strand
TCTAAAATTCTATTCACTCTGGTAGCAGAGGCTCATGCATATCAAAAATATTTCCATACTGCCTCCACCCCCAACTTTTTTTTTAATAGGCCCCACCCTCCCTCTCCTCATCTTCCCACTCCTCCCCCCCCCTCTTTCCTATCCCCCCTCCCTCCACTCCTTCTCCTCCCCCCTACTTCACCCCCCCTCTCCCTGTACCCCACTACTTCACCCCCCCCTCCCCCACCCCATGAACGCGAGGCATTATATCCCGATTCAAAAGATAAATTTAGGCCTATGCGACCGGGGTGGGGGTATGGGGAGGGGTAATGAGAGGGGGTAGGAGGGGAGAGGTAATAAGGGGGGGAGGAAGGGGAGGAGGGGAGAGTAATGAGTTGGGGGGGGGAGGAAGGGGAGGAGGGGAGAGGTGATGAGAGGGGAGGGAGGGGGGTAGGGAGGAGGAGAGGGTTCTCGATACAGCAAATGTGTTTTGAATTTTTGATGCTTTTAACTTTGGCATTAGTGTCAGTAATGGCGTCTGCATGAAAGTTAATGTCGTAATAATTATGGTGTAAATATAATTGCATATATTCTACGTTTGTAGATCATATAATTTTATTATTTGATACTATTACTAGTACTATTGTCATGAGTAATGCTATTGGTACAACAACTAGAGAATTAATATCTTATTAATAT
>NC_051406.1:1843105-1843330 GCF_015228065.2 Penaeus monodon | reverse complement strand
TATTACAATTATTATCTTTCAAAATTCCTTATTTATTCTTTTATATTCTCTTTTTTATTATTATTCACGACATTCATGTTATTAATATTATTTTTTTTCTATTTTATTCTTTCAATCTTATCCGCGTTTATTTATTTATTTATTTTTTTTTTTTTTGTCATTTCCTTTATTTATCTTTAATATGTTTTTTCCCCGTTGCTCCTCCTTCTTTAACATTTATTTTAA
>NC_051406.1:1842577-1842786 GCF_015228065.2 Penaeus monodon | reverse complement strand
CCTTCGTCGCTTATCAAAAATCTAATTCCTTTCCTATCGCTGTCTGAATGCTGAATTATCCAATTTTCTCTCTTCCTTCTCCTTTGTCTGATTATCCTTTTATGCAAATTCTCCTCTCTCTTTGTCTCCTATTCATCGAAAACCTTTCATCTTTTCCTTTCGCTTCGTGTATGTTTAATTTTTTTTTTCTCTCTCTCCAATCTCTCTCC
>NC_051406.1:1842287-1842516 GCF_015228065.2 Penaeus monodon | reverse complement strand
GTCTCATCTCTCTCCTCTCTTTCTTTCCCTTCTTCCTTCTCCACTCTCCGTTTTCCTTCCCCTTCTCTCTTATCTTCGTTTTTCTCTGTTCCCTCTTTATTGAAATCTTCCCTCTTTTGCTTTCTCTCTCTCCCTTCTTTTTCATCTTCTCTATCTTATTCCCTAAAATTAGTATCTGTTTCCTCTCACTTGTGTCCTGCAGATTATAGCATTTTCTTACATTTTTATA
>NC_051406.1:1841816-1842206 GCF_015228065.2 Penaeus monodon | reverse complement strand
TTATCCGAAAAAAAATCCCATCTGTTTCCCCTCCATGTTTTAGATTTAAGTGAACCTCATACCTCTTTACATTCTCCTCTGTTTCCTCATCGACTTATCTATTAATCCCTCTTTCCCTCTCCTCCCCTTTTCCCCTTTCTCCCTTCTTCTGCAATCCCCTCCCTTTTTTTTATCCAAAATTCGCTTCTGTTTCCTCGCTTCGTCTGAAATTCAGTTGCCGGCTCGGGATTTATCGAGAATATTGGAACGGCGACCGGTCTCCAGGGAGCCTTACGTTGAAACAAATATTAATGCAATCATTAATATTGCAGGAATTACTGTTGTTGTCGGGCGGGGATTAGAATGCTCGCTTGTTTGTGTCTTCGTTGTGTTGCTGTTGCGAGCGTCATG
>NC_051406.1:1841208-1841438 GCF_015228065.2 Penaeus monodon | reverse complement strand
AGATTTTTTACCTATATCTTCCATCTTCACGAATCGAGGACGTAGAGGAAAGGGGGAAAGAGAAGAAGAGAGAAGAAACAGAGGAAGATAAGAAGATTAAGATGAAAGTGGAAGGCGACAAAGAGAGATAAAAAAAAAACAGTAAAGCATTCAAAGAAAGCGAAAAGGGTAGAAGAAATAAGAAGATAACAGCGAATAACAACAAAATATAGAAATGAAAGTATGATGCG
>NC_051406.1:1840695-1840819 GCF_015228065.2 Penaeus monodon | reverse complement strand
ATGGGATTGGTCATAAATTTCCTTTGTCAGACAAGGAGAGGCGGAAGCAGTATCCCCTGACCGTCATGTTGACATAATAACACCATCGTATAAAGGGAATTAGGAGGGGCCATAATGTAGGAGG
>NC_051406.1:1840211-1840475 GCF_015228065.2 Penaeus monodon | reverse complement strand
ATCGGACAAAAACAGAAAGACAAATGAAAATATTTTTTACCTGCAAACAACAGAATACGAGATAAAGAGAGAAAGAAAAAAATAGATGAATGAATTAGTCGATTGAATAAAAGAACAACTTACCCGAGGATAATTAGAGAATAACAAAGATCTCTTGTGTTTGCTAACTGCCCCCCCCCAGCCGCCTCTCCACCTCCCCCCCAAAAAGAAAAGAAAATGCGTTCGAACCGGAACCGGAATTAGAATTAGGTGAAAGATTATATT
>NC_051406.1:1839846-1840036 GCF_015228065.2 Penaeus monodon | reverse complement strand
ACTTGTTCTCACTTTTATTCTTTCTTTCTTTTTATTCTTTCCTCCTTTTTGGTCCATTTTGCTAACTCTTTCTTTAGTAGTTTTTCTTTTTTTTTCGTTTTTCATTTTCTTTCGTTAGTCCTTTTGATAAAGTATTTTTTGTTTGTGTTTTGTTTTTTGTTTTATCTCTTTGTTTTATATTCGTGCGTGT
>NC_051406.1:1839252-1839540 GCF_015228065.2 Penaeus monodon | reverse complement strand
ACGCCCATCCCTTGTCAGCGCCTGTTTCCCCCGCAACACAAAACTTCCCTAGCCATTTCGGCGAATCGTTCCCATCAACCCTAAAGTGACTCGATTTTTCCCCCTAGACCACATGTGTTCCTCTTCTTTCCTGACCGCAATATTCCCCCTGTTTCCCTCCCGTATATTTCCCCTTTCTCCCCTAAACACACCCGCATACGTTTCGCTCTCAAATACCGGACCAAATCTCTCTCGTCTAAATTTTCCAGCTACTGACCTCCCGATTTTTCCCCCCTGCACTCGTACGTG
>NC_051406.1:1837864-1838957 GCF_015228065.2 Penaeus monodon | reverse complement strand
ATAGTAAACAAACACCCCCTCCCCCTCCTTCACGACCACCCCCCTTCATCCCCCCCTTCATCCCCCTCCTTCCCTCCCCCCTCCCTCCTTCCCCCCTCCCTCCTTCCCTCTTCTACCCCCTCCCCCCTCCCCTTTCCCCGTCAGCGACTCGGCGCGGACTTTGAGAACATATTTAATTCGTCGGCCGAGAAATAAGTGATCCCCGCCATTTTCACAGCCAATTTGAGGCGTCGGGCGGGTAATCGCGCTTCATTCTGAGTCTGTTCTCGGGATTTCTGGCTCTGAGGTGCGAGGCGAGGGAGAAGAAGGATGGGAGAGGCGAGGGAGAGGAGGAGGGGGATGGGAGAGGCAAGGGAGAGGAGGAGGGGGATGGGAGAGGCAAGGGAGAGGAGGAGGGGGATGGGAGAGGCAAGGGAGAGGAGGAGGGGGATGGGAGAGGCAAGGGAGAGGAGGAGGGGGATGGGAGAGGCGAGGGAGAGGGGAGGGGGATGGGAGAGGCAAGGGAGAGGATGAGAGGGATGGGAGAGGCAAGGGAGAGGAGGAGGGGGATGGGAGAGGCAAGGGAGAGGGGGAGGGGGATGGGAGAGGCAAGGGAGAGGATGAGAGGGAAGAGGCAAGGGAGGAGGAGGGGGAGGAGAGGCAAGGGAGAGGAGGAGGGGGATGGGAGAGGCAAGGGAGAGGAGGAGGGGGATGGGAGAGGCAAGGAGAGGAGGAGGGGGATGGGAGAGGCAAGGGAGAGAGGAGGGGATGGGATGAAGGGTAGAGGAGAGAGATGGGAGAGGAGGAGGAGGAGGAGAAGGAGGAGAGGGAGATAGAAGAAGAGGAGGAGGAGGAGAGGAAGAGGAGAGGAGGAGAGGGGAAGGGAGAGGAGAGGAGGAGGAGAGGAAAGGGAGAGGGGGAAGGGAAGGGAGACAAAAGAAGGGTAGATGGAAGGGAGAAGTAAGAAAGGGAGTGGGTAAAAGAAAGGGAGAGAGCGAAGGGAGAGAGGGAAGGGAATAGATAAATAAATCAGATAGAATATAGGGGTTAGGGAGAAGGAAGAATTGGGGAGGAGATAAGAGCAGGAGAGAGGGAAGCAAAGAGGGAGGTGGGG
>NC_051406.1:1837691-1837759 GCF_015228065.2 Penaeus monodon | reverse complement strand
AAAGTACGTCGTTGTGAAAACGGAGAGAAAAACAAATGTATATAAACCATTTTTACCTACTCCAGAAG
>NC_051406.1:1837177-1837582 GCF_015228065.2 Penaeus monodon | reverse complement strand
ATAAATACCAACTCACACCCACAGAGACCTTCCCCCCACCCCCTCTACCTCCACCCCCGCCCACTACCACCCCGCCCACCCCGCCCACTACCACCCCGCCCACCCCGCCCACTACCACCCCGCCCACCCCGCCCACCCAAATCTGACACCCATTTTCCCGCAGCCCATCGCTATGCAGTGGGCGTCTCAAGCTTTTCTTCGAACATAACCCACTTTCCTTGGCGTTCCTCCGTGGGCGCCAGCGGGGAGGGGAGAAAAACTCAGCTCGTTAGCTTGTAAACTCCTAAGTTATTGTTATAAGACGATGGTACAGGAATAAGGCTTTGAGGAATCAAGTTAGATGGTTTTTTTTTTTCTACTTTCGTTGGGGGGGGGGGATAAGGGGTGAATGAGGGGGGTGGAACT
>NC_051406.1:1836722-1836822 GCF_015228065.2 Penaeus monodon | reverse complement strand
GTTGCAGTCAAGCCGGGGCTAAGAGGGGTCAAGGGGAGGGGGTATATGATGGGTGTGGGGGGGGTGTTTGTCTACTCTTTTTCCTTTTTTAGATTTAAAG
>NC_051406.1:1836415-1836531 GCF_015228065.2 Penaeus monodon | reverse complement strand
CTTTACCCCATTCCCCCTTTCCATCCCATGAAACTGCGTTATTCCCTGCCTCCCCCCCTTTTTTTCGACTGCCCCCCCCCCTTTTCCCTTTTTTTCCCCTCGTCTGCGCCTCATTA
>NC_051406.1:1835644-1835718 GCF_015228065.2 Penaeus monodon | reverse complement strand
CTCGAGTAGATCAGTTCAAGTAGAAGGCCCCCAGGTAGATCATTCTCATCGAGGAGTCGGCATTTTGATGTTGA
>NC_051406.1:1835519-1835612 GCF_015228065.2 Penaeus monodon | reverse complement strand
TGATTTTCTTATAATTTGCGACAGTCTCCGGCAACTTTGGAGATTATGGAAACTCATTAGAAAAGTCCATTGCGGTCTAATTCTCTATCCCTC
>NC_051406.1:1835286-1835360 GCF_015228065.2 Penaeus monodon | reverse complement strand
AAAAATGTCGGGGCTTCTGATGTTGGTCTGTTTTTCTATCCCGGGGCTATCTGCTATATATCATTTATTCTACT
>NC_051406.1:1834850-1835017 GCF_015228065.2 Penaeus monodon | reverse complement strand
TTGCACCCCTACGAAGGACGTCACGCAAACTGTTCCCAATGAACGGCCGGCGCGAAAGACGACGAACAAAAACATTAAAAGTTTACGAGGACACGGTAGGGGCGACGGATCCCGTATTTGCATACGGGTCGCCCGGAATATTTCCTTCGATTCTCTCTTTTTGTTTA
>NC_051406.1:1834152-1834703 GCF_015228065.2 Penaeus monodon | reverse complement strand
AGAAAAAGAGAGAAAACAAATAGGCTACATACACATACATACAACCCTTTGCCTCCTCCCTCCTACCCACCTCTCTACCTCTTTCCCCACCTCCCCTCCTCCCCACCACCTACCCACCCCCACCTCCTCCCCACTCCCACCTCCTCCCCACCCCCCTACCTCCCCCCTACCACCTCCCCACCCCTACCTCCCCCCTACCACCTCCCCACCCCCCTACCTCCTCCCCCACCTCCCCACCCCCCTACCTCCTCCCCCACCTCCTCCCCACCCCCTGAACATAGAAACACAAGCCAGACAGCACTGAAAAGGACTTACTTCTAGCAAAAGGGTAATTAACTTCGAGAAAAAGAAGTGCAGAGCTTAAAATGCTCGAGTGAGAGACTCTGTAGAAATAAAGTTGATGAAAGTTGATGCGAAAAGAATCGAAATAAATTGATTATTTCTGCTTCAGGGCGAATAACTAGGGAGGGTGGGGGGGGGGGGTCGATAGATAATTGAGTAAGTAGGAGGATTAAATGAATGAACGGTTCGATAGACTTGGATGAAATAAA
>NC_051406.1:1833698-1834124 GCF_015228065.2 Penaeus monodon | reverse complement strand
TAAGGCGAATAACAACCCAACAGATAAATCAGGAAAATAAATTTAATAAAAATAAATCAACGAATAGCCAAAGAATTTAACAAAAAAAATCTGCAAATTTGAATGAAAAGAAACAAATGATTCGACAAATAACGACAAACAACCCAACAAAAAAGGTGAAGTAAAACAACAAGAAAAACAAAGAAAGAAAATAACCAAAATAAATTACAAAAAAAAAAATCGACAAATAAACCAAAATAAATCACAGAACAACAATAAAAAATAAAACCGAACAAGGAAAGAGCTCGACAGAAAGATAAACCAGAGAAAAACTCCCGAAATATTAACAAAAACAAAACAAAAACAAAAAAATTGGTGATGTCACAAGTAAACAACTTCCTTTTGACTCTTCAGGGAACCAATCAGCGAAGGGACAGGCAGCCTCAA
>NC_051406.1:1833113-1833193 GCF_015228065.2 Penaeus monodon | reverse complement strand
CACAGCACAGCCAGGCGGAAATAACCCTTATGTACATAGTGAATAAAGTCCCCAGGGATCCTGTGCGTCAGTTAATACAG
>NC_051406.1:1832940-1833088 GCF_015228065.2 Penaeus monodon | reverse complement strand
ACAGTAACATTTTATAGCTTTGTAATGTTTGTAAAAAAAAAATGTAGGCGTATATAACGTCTGTGTAAGTGTATGTATGTTGAAGTATGTATCTTTTGAATCCAAAAGATACATATTGGTTTATTGTGAATTTAGTATGTAGTTATAA
>NC_051406.1:1832645-1832907 GCF_015228065.2 Penaeus monodon | reverse complement strand
TTCTCTAAATATATTATACCCACAATTTTACATCGTGTGTTAAATTTCGATGTATTTCTGTGTATATGTTTAACGTGTGTATCAACTTCCTTGTCCTTGTGTATCTTATGTATTTTATTATTTATTTTATGTATTCAAAGTACAAGATACTTCTCTCACCGTTCCGGACAAGAAAGGCATATTCCCTGCCGTAAAACATGGAGTGTTCCGAAGTTCAGTCAATCAGTGGATATGGGCCGACTCTCGTAAAAGGAATAATTGG
>NC_051406.1:1831685-1831824 GCF_015228065.2 Penaeus monodon | reverse complement strand
CCCTGGCGCACTTAGCGAGAGCAATTAAGAGCTAATGACCTGTTGTATCGAACTCACCTGTCAAACAAACGTGACAGACCTATCTCGTTATCTGCGACGAAAACAAATGGGATGATTTTAAACGAGCGAATATGCACGT
>NC_051406.1:1830757-1831037 GCF_015228065.2 Penaeus monodon | reverse complement strand
TCAAGAAAGAAAGGATAAAGAAGAAAAAAAAGAGAAGGGTAAAGAAAAAAGACAAAAACCGATAAATCAAGAAAGAAAAGATAAAGAAGAAAAAAAAAGAAAAGGAAAAGAAGAAAAGACAAAAACCGATAAATCAAAAAGAAAAGATAAAGAGAAAAAAAAGAAAAAAAAAGACGAAAACCGATAAATCAAGGAAGAACAGAGAAACAAAAGAGAAAAGAGAGAGGATACGAGATCACCTTCAGGGAATCAGCGGCGCAGCTTGAAGGCGCCAGAGATG
>NC_051406.1:1829934-1830144 GCF_015228065.2 Penaeus monodon | reverse complement strand
AAAACAGTCATGACTGCAACGACATCTTGCAACCCTAGCCCCCCCCTCCCCTTGCAACAGAGCAACGGGGAAAATAACTCCATATCCGGTTTATCTTCTTTTTTTTTAGAGATTAAAACAGCCGAAAATCTAATTGATCTCTCTCTCTCTTGCCACCAGTTTTATTAATTTTCTTTTTCTCTCTATTCGTGGTTTTGTGTTACTTTGTTG
>NC_051406.1:1829140-1829435 GCF_015228065.2 Penaeus monodon | reverse complement strand
CATGACGTTAATAGCTAGTTTCTGATATAACGAGATTAATAACGAAAATATTGATGATGAATACCTATGAAATATTTTAAAATTTAACAAAATTTAATACTATCTTAGAATACTTAAGTTTTAAAAAAAGTAATATATGAGTTGATGATAGTGCATTAAGAATTGAATTAATTACATTCATATTATTAGCCGACTGAAAACAATGATAATAAGGTTACATTTTATGATGTTTTTACAGAGTTAGAAAATAGGAGTTTTATGAACACAAACAGTTTCAGAAAATCTTACTTTCTTC
>NC_051406.1:1828765-1828920 GCF_015228065.2 Penaeus monodon | reverse complement strand
AACCCCAGGAGGCTGAGTAATGGCGTAAAAAAGCCATGTTATCTGTTGTGTTTCCCTTTAAAGATTCTCGGTCACTCTTGCCATTTTTCTTGTTATTTGTTATCTTCCTTTGTGTATTTTTATTGCGTTTTGTTCGGGAAGGAAAGTTATGATTA
>NC_051406.1:1828385-1828524 GCF_015228065.2 Penaeus monodon | reverse complement strand
GAGTTGGGGAAGAGGAGGAGGCGGGAAAATGGCAAGGTGGGGAAGAGGGGAAGATGGGGAAGCATAGGTGGATATAGCGAGTTGGGGAAGGAGGGGAGAGACCGCGGGTTGGGGAAGGAGGTGGGGAGCTGCAATCAAT
>NC_051406.1:1827984-1828184 GCF_015228065.2 Penaeus monodon | reverse complement strand
AATTGCGAAAGGAAAAGGAGAGAGAAGAAGAAACAAAAGCATAATATTGAATAGAAAGAGAAAGGACAGAAAAAACGGAATTATTTTGGAGGGAAACTCGCATTACCAGTTAATGGCGCCGGGATATAATCTTAATTAATGCTTTTATTGTGTCATAAGGAGCACATACACACGCACACACGTACCATTCCCCACTGCCG
>NC_051406.1:1827410-1827807 GCF_015228065.2 Penaeus monodon | reverse complement strand
TTACCACTAACAATCAAAAATCCATATCTCCATTATAGCCAAATATATATATTTTTTACAACACACCGTAACCTGGCACTCCCCAGAACAGTGCCGGGTGCAGAGGAGTGCCAATGGACCGCAGTGCCATCTGGTAGTGACCCAAGACACCAGGCGGAACACCACGTGGCACTGCCGAGGCACCTAAAGGGGAACAGAAGGCACTGGAAGAACCGGAAATGTTCTGGAAACGGGGAAGGAAGTTCTGCAAGACTTCGAAACAGCGACTCGGGGAGACATCGAGGGGCGGGGCAGATAGGGGGGGGAGGGGGGGAGATAGGGGGGAGATAGGGGGACATTTTTTTTGGGGGGATGGGGGGGTGCCTTTTTTTTGGAGGGGGGTGAGGGATTTTTTTTT
>NC_051406.1:1826475-1826598 GCF_015228065.2 Penaeus monodon | reverse complement strand
CGTTTATAAACAGAGCAGATCTCGCTTATTCCTGTTATTATCATCCCCTTCTTTATGCCCCACAAAAAGGTTTTCTTTATATTGTCTGTCATATCTTTTGGTTATTTTGTATGCGTAGGAGAG
>NC_051406.1:1825458-1825645 GCF_015228065.2 Penaeus monodon | reverse complement strand
CGAAATACAGAGTACAGCGGCAGAACCTTGGTCTATCCTACACCCTTGTGTATTTCATTTCGTAAATAAGACGAAATAAGTACAACGGAAATGTGCAATATTTTCCCCCGTTTCCTCCGAGCGCGAAATGGTAGAGATGCATAGGGCTAGAGTTCTATATATATACAATTTTTTTATATGCATATTT
>NC_051406.1:1824959-1825083 GCF_015228065.2 Penaeus monodon | reverse complement strand
GGGAGATACAGCTTATCTTTATAGTCTTTTCTGAAACTGAAATCGTCATCAAGAAAAAAAGAAGAGATATTTATATAGTTTTTGACGAAAGTAGCTTGGGTTCAATTCTCCGTGTTTCTTGGGT
>NC_051406.1:1823641-1824553 GCF_015228065.2 Penaeus monodon | reverse complement strand
CCATTCCCCTCTTCCTCCTCTCCCCTCTTCCCCTCTTCCTCCTCTCCCCTCTTCCCCCTTCCTTCCATTCCCCTCTTCCTCCTCTCCCCTCTTCCTCCTCTCCCCTCTTCCCCTCTTCCTCCTCTCCCCTCTTCCTCCTCTCCCTCCCCCTCCCCTCTTCTCCTCTCCCCTCTCCCTCTTCCCTCCTCTCCCCTCTTCCTCCTCTCCCTCTTCCTCCTCTCCCTCTCTCTCCCCCTCTTCCTCCTCTTCCCTCCCCCTCTTCCTCCTCTTCCCTCTTCCCCCTCTTCCTCCTCTCCCCTCTTCCTCCCTTCCCTCTTCCCCTTTCCCTCTGCCTCCTCTCCCTCTTCCTCTTCCTTCCTCTCCCTCTTCCCCTCTTCCTCCTCTCCCCTCTTCCCCTCTTCCTCCCTCTCCCCTCTTCCTCCTCTCTCCTCTCCCTCTTCTCTCTTCCCCTCTTCCCCTCTCCCCTCTTCCTCCTCTCCCCTCTTCCTCTTCCTCTCCCCTCTCCTCCTCTCCTCCCCTCTTCCTCCTCTCCCTCTCCCCCTCTTCCCCTCTCCCTCCTCTCCCCTCTTCCCCTCTTTCCTCCTCTCCCCTCTCCTCCTCTCCCCTCTTCCCCTCTTCTCCTCTCCCCTCTTCCCTCTTCCTCCTCTCCCCTCTTCCCCTCTTCCTCCTCTCCCCTCTTCCTCCTCTCCCCTCTTCCCCTCTTCCTCCTCTCCCCTCTTCCCTCCCCTCTTCCCCTGGAATTGAGTCGCCAGCAGCGGCAGGTACCTCGGGCCCTTCGCTCCGGCCACTTGGTATATTCTGCCGGGACGTGTGGTCGGAATACGAAAGAAGTGGAGAGAAAAGGAGACAAGAATTTAGGGGAAAAAAAAAGAACTTGCGGCATTTATGTAGTCACTGTAGTTCGGGGGTTAT
>NC_051406.1:1823235-1823338 GCF_015228065.2 Penaeus monodon | reverse complement strand
GTCGTCTCAATAACGTATTTTCCTTCTCGCAAACTAACAGGAATCACCAGGGGCTTTAAACCCCCTTCCCTCAAGACACATCCAACATCAGATCATAAATTCA
>NC_051406.1:1822825-1823124 GCF_015228065.2 Penaeus monodon | reverse complement strand
GAGAAAGCGAAAGAGGAAGAGAGAATTTACGATGTGAATTTTCCTTATCAATTTTATTGGATATTTTCAATTTTCGTTCTCATCAAATATGCATAGAAGAAGAATGCCTGTGAGTGTAGTTAAGAAGTTTTAATTATTTCGAAGGCTAAGACTGGAAGAAAAATGAGAAAAGATAGACATGTTGAGGAAATAGATATCGATAATGATTGAGTTACTCAGGCTGATAATTCAGTATAATGAGTCATAGATATAGGCCTAGCTGTTAAGAGAGATAATTGAATGGATGTTATTAATGGAGG
>NC_051406.1:1822360-1822598 GCF_015228065.2 Penaeus monodon | reverse complement strand
GGAAAGACCCCCTAAAAGAATATTTAAAAAAAACAGAAGAATATAAAAAAAAATTATCAAAACACATACAACCTTTTATTGGTACATTTTCTTAAGTAGTAAATAAGGAAAAAATGGAGGCTTGCATGAGTAAATAAAACATTTCAAGGAATCATAGAGACGGATTCACTCCCTCTTTTGTTATTGTTGTGTTTTCTTTAGCATTTCCTTTTGTTTCCGTTTTATTTTCCCTTTCTCT
>NC_051406.1:1821695-1821978 GCF_015228065.2 Penaeus monodon | reverse complement strand
GAACACGAGTCTTGCTTGGAGTTCGCTTGGCTCTCTGAATGAAGCTGCTTTGCTGGACATCTCAAGCTTTCCTTCCCTCTTTTCTCCTTCTCGTTCTACGCCTTGTAAGGAGACAGAGACGAAGGACCCCTCCGTGCGTGGAAACGTGCGTACGGATGGGTGCCTGTGGAGTGTCTAGCCACGAAAGCCTCGTTGGAGAGACACAAACGTTCACACGCAAGCATATAGAGACACTCATTAAAAAAAAAAAATCGTAAAAAAAGACGTCCACCAAAGTTATATT
>NC_051406.1:1821468-1821673 GCF_015228065.2 Penaeus monodon | reverse complement strand
GGGGGTTCAAGAAACTCGCCTGTTACACTTCGTCCGTCCTTCCACGTCTCTTCAAGAATGCAAAGAAAGGAAAATAAGCGTAATAATAATAATCCGTTTCGTATGTATTCCCCCGCAGGCCAAGGAAAGGACAGACAGGCGAAGGAGAGGTTCAAGAGGATATTCTCGACCTGTTATTGTTTTTCCTTGGGTCCTCGTGCCTTCT
>NC_051406.1:1820785-1820933 GCF_015228065.2 Penaeus monodon | reverse complement strand
CCGGGGATTTGGCGGAGGGAGAGAGCGTGGGGAATCGGGGAATTGTGGTAGAGGGGAAAAGGGGGGGGAGGATTGGATATTCTACCAAGATCTTACCCATTCGCCTTGTCCCTTGGGTAGGGGGGGGTAAGGAGGTAGTGGGGGGTTG
>NC_051406.1:1820336-1820426 GCF_015228065.2 Penaeus monodon | reverse complement strand
AGCCTTCATAAAAAGCAAGTCTGTCTGGTCTGTTGTATATTCTTTTTCTTGGAAGATGAACCTGTTACCTTTCTTCGAAGCTCCTGAAAA
>NC_051406.1:1819103-1819222 GCF_015228065.2 Penaeus monodon | reverse complement strand
TCCCCGATGGAATACCGAGGAATACTTTTACTTCCCCTTTACGGCATCAGTGCCACTTCTGCCCGGGCCATCTCGCGATATGTGGCACCCTCACTATTGCGGCTGGGAGATGATGTTCG
>NC_051406.1:1818474-1818602 GCF_015228065.2 Penaeus monodon | reverse complement strand
CGCAGCTGCAGGTGTAGCCGAAGGGGATGGGGGGGGGGGGGGGTCTGGACAACGTGGCGAAGAGGGGATAATAATAGAAAGGAAAAGGAAGATGCGAGGAGGAAGATCGCAGAGATGGAGGAGGAGGA
>NC_051406.1:1817374-1818038 GCF_015228065.2 Penaeus monodon | reverse complement strand
CCATGACCACTCCTCCCTCAAATCACCACCACCAACCATTACCCCCCCCCCTTTCTTCTCCCCCTCCACCACCTCCCATTCTCCACAACCTCCCCCTCTCCACCCCCTCTTCACCCCCTCCCCCTCTCACCCCCTCCCCACCACCTCCCCCCTCACCCCCTCCCCACCACTTCCCCCTCTCACCCCCTCCCCTCTCCACCCCCTCCCCACCACCTCCCCTCTCACTCCCACCCCACCTCCCCCTCTCACCCCCTCCCCATCACAATCAAAATACCCCGTAATCCAATTCTCGAATACTCAGAGCGCACACACACACACATATATATGTATAAAGATAGGGAAACAACAATAGAAATCTATTAACGATTATTACCTCGGTCCTCGTTCCCTGCAAACGGAAAAGAATATTAAACAGATAAAAAATTTCAGGGCATAACAAGAGCATCGTATCTGATATGATCACGAGAGCGAATCAAATTTCGATAGTTCAACGCCGCGCTGAACAGTTGCGGCGCCGCGGTACGAAAAGGGGGGGGGGGTGAACACTTTACCTGACGTTGTTCATTGTTCATTTTGCTGTTCACGCGTTCGCTGGTTCGGTTGCTTGTGGATTGCATTGCTTCCTCTTGATGCAATGTGTTTGTGTGCGTTTTATGTGTGCGTT
>NC_051406.1:1816516-1816973 GCF_015228065.2 Penaeus monodon | reverse complement strand
CGAAAAACTCGAATCAAAAATTCCCGACTCGTTCATCTGGCACTTAGTCAGCCCATCGACACGAGGTTCAAATCCACTGCCTTTTTCTTCATTTTCTCACTTCAAACCCTTTTTTTTATTATCGTCCCTTACCCTTCTCCCTTCCTATTTATCCTCCGATCGGATTCATACGGAATGAATAACTAAATGGAAAGAAAAATAGAGAAAATAGGAGAAAAAAAATACCCATCGGATTACCGGATTCACTCGCATGCACAAAGAGTGAGTTTCCACGAACGCGCTACACGGAAACTTATTATTATTACACTACGTAAATCTCCTTTCTTTAATTACCTCGGGGGCCTAATTTGCATAAAACATCTCACAAAGGGTAACAAAGGAACGTGAAGAAATACAAAAGAGACCCCGATTCTTAAGGGTTTATACTTGGAGACTCTCTCAGGAAGGGCCAAGAAAG
>NC_051406.1:1816202-1816352 GCF_015228065.2 Penaeus monodon | reverse complement strand
TAAATTAAAGGGTTTTGCCATTCATTGTTCGTGTACTGACTATGCGTCGAGTCAAAGGGTGTTGATCTATGCACGAATGAGTGTGGTTTTGCATGGCATTTCCTGTATACTTGCACATGGCCGTGTGGACTTCTCCGCCTTTCATGACAG
>NC_051406.1:1815856-1815981 GCF_015228065.2 Penaeus monodon | reverse complement strand
GATTGTAAATGAAATCGGGTCAAAAGGAGTGTGATTAAATGGCGTTCGGCGAGAAAATTGTCCATAAAAGCTGCTGCTGAATAATTTGCGAGAATTTCTGGGAATGAACCTTCTTTTTTGGGTTG
>NC_051406.1:1815151-1815415 GCF_015228065.2 Penaeus monodon | reverse complement strand
CAACAATGCAGATCCAGCCATCGCACCATCTTTCAGCGGGAGCCATCCAGCCAGGCAGCGGAAACGCCAGCCAGGCAAACAGGCCAGCCGAAGGGCCGCCAAAGCCAGTCAGCCATCGGGAGCCAGGGCCGAAAGGGGGGGGCGGCCAAAAGCCAGCAGCAAAACAGCCAGCCAAACACCAGGTCAGCATCCAGCAGCGGCCAAACAGCCAGCGGCCAAAAGCAAGCGAGCAAACAGGCGGAGCCAAACGAAGATCAGGCCACG
>NC_051406.1:1814944-1815008 GCF_015228065.2 Penaeus monodon | reverse complement strand
CTTTACTCATGCCCTTATGGAATGGAAGACGTCACGACTGGATCCGGAAATACCATATTCTTGC
>NC_051406.1:1814773-1814894 GCF_015228065.2 Penaeus monodon | reverse complement strand
TGTTGCAAAGTCATCACCTCTCCTTCCTCAAGTATCACACAGAGAAATCATTGGACTAAGCAATGGAAGAGGAAAAAGGAAAAGGAAAATTGAGGAGAAAACGGATGAAAGATTTTTTTTG
>NC_051406.1:1813922-1814179 GCF_015228065.2 Penaeus monodon | reverse complement strand
TCCTGATACAGAAAACCTCACAGATAGAGCCATAGAGCCCCCACCCCACCCCCCACCTCCGCCCTCAAGACCCAGAGCCAAGAGTAGAGCGCCCGAATAGAGCTCCAAAGGAAGCCACTCTTAAGCTCGTCTTCTGTGAGCTTCGCTATCTCTCTAAGTCGTGTTTTACGGAGCTTAGACCACCAAGCGTAAGTTTAAGTCGCGAGTCGGTTGGATTAAGTTGCTTGAGGGGAAAAAAGCAAGACTCTTTGGGGATT
>NC_051406.1:1813672-1813805 GCF_015228065.2 Penaeus monodon | reverse complement strand
GGTGGGGGGGGGGGGTAGTGGGTCTTTGATGAGGGGGGTAGAGAGGGGGGATTGGGGGTTAGAGAGGGGGTGGAGAGGGTGCGCTGGGTGGGGGTGGGGGAAAGGGGGGGAGGACGCTGTACAGTTCGATATC
>NC_051406.1:1813393-1813515 GCF_015228065.2 Penaeus monodon | reverse complement strand
TCTGTGACACTACAATTGTTTGACAAGAAAGAAAATAAAGTAAAAAAAGAAAAGGAAGACAAGGAGAAGGAAAAAAATGGAAAACGAAAGGCAGAGATGAATAAGAAAAAAAAATATATTTA
>NC_051406.1:1813010-1813115 GCF_015228065.2 Penaeus monodon | reverse complement strand
ACCCGCCTCGTCTTCAATCAAGGTTCAAGGGAAGAGCCAGCAAAAAGGAAAAAGGCAAAAATAATAGTCCCAGAAGGAGGTCCCCGTCTGAGGGACCGCGAGACT
>NC_051406.1:1812598-1812844 GCF_015228065.2 Penaeus monodon | reverse complement strand
TGACAGGAGAGAAATTATATAAAAAAAATGATTCAATGAAAAAAAAAATAACAAGGGAATGAATGGGAAATAGAAGAGAACGAAGCATGTCAATGAAAATGTGCTACATGTAAAGAGACGCTAGAGGCAGTAGTAGCTGGTACAAAGAAGAAAAAAAAATATGACAGCAGAGAAGCGCATGATTGGAATTCTCAAGATGATTCGGAGAAATTACGTCTAGTTTTAGAAGGTTCACTGACTACAGCG
>NC_051406.1:1812296-1812545 GCF_015228065.2 Penaeus monodon | reverse complement strand
CGAGAACAGCTAAAAGTGCATGGCTCGAATTTCCAAAACCTTTCGGAGGAATTATATTTAGCCCAGCAGACACCCGAGATAGTTTGCCTCAGCGAATCTGACTATAGTACGAAAAAGGCAAAAGAAGTAGAGATAAATAATTCAAATAATGTAGCAAAATAAAAGATGTATCAGCGATTTCACGAAACATGAACAATATCGAAAAGATTTGGAGAAATCTTATTAAACCCAGCATGCAGCCCCCGCCCC
>NC_051406.1:1811755-1812279 GCF_015228065.2 Penaeus monodon | reverse complement strand
CGCCTACATTACAAAAAGTACAATATAGAAATAACAAACGAAACAAACCACACAACCAAAACAATATACCGAAGGAACAGCTGCCAAAAAGCGCAATAAAGTGCATTTCCAGATTCTGAGAAATCATATTTAGCCCAGCAGACGCCTTGCCGCGCGAAAACGTAATCAAAGGTGAGAGTTCTGTCAGCCAATCAGAGAAGCCGAGACAAAGGGGACAAAGAGCTAAGGACAGGTAAATGAGGGGAGCGAAATACGAAAGGGGAGTGAAGAAATAAAGGATAAAAGGATAAGAGAGGGTAGGAAATAATATTATTTTCTTGATTCGTGACGATTTTTTTTTTCTGAAAATTCTTCTCATGCTCAAAGGATTTCTTTAACATTTACTTGCCTTGGGTTTAGGTTTATTTATTTTTGTAATGTTTATATTGTGTTTGTGGACTATATTTCTTCCCCGGAACATTCTGAAATACTTTAAATTCAGTTTACAATGAAACCAAACTTAGCCGCACTTTTTTCAACCCCCC
>NC_051406.1:1811588-1811726 GCF_015228065.2 Penaeus monodon | reverse complement strand
TTGTTGATTGTCTACCCAATGATGATTAATTTTATGATGATTATTATATTTGTATTTACACGTATTTCTTTTTCTCTTGCAGGTAATGTGACCGGCTGCCGGTTAGACTTCGTGTACTTATAAGAGATAATGGTAAGT
>NC_051406.1:1810882-1811172 GCF_015228065.2 Penaeus monodon | reverse complement strand
TAACTGATAGAATGAACTGAAAGAAATTTAAATGGAATTATCTTGCAACAATGAAAGATGAATAATTAGAAAGACAAAGAGGTGAAGATCTTTTGCGAAACAACGAAAAGTAAAAGTGAGAAGATTATATATATCCCGACACGCAAGCCAAGAGAGGAAAATGAACACAGAAAGAGGAAATATATGTGATATCGTGACATGTGAAATTACCGAAGAATACCCTGCAGAGAGGTGAATAGAAAACGGACGAAAATAGTGCGAATAGAAGTGACATATTCAGTTGTGTAATA
>NC_051406.1:1810538-1810668 GCF_015228065.2 Penaeus monodon | reverse complement strand
TTTTTATGGAATTAGTGGAACTGAGGATTGAGAAGAGGAAATCGATGATGATGAAGGGTATAAGCAAGTATAAGAGTAATTAAGGAAATTGAATAAAAAGGGGAGGATGAAGAAAAGAAGTAGGAACGAG
>NC_051406.1:1809315-1810258 GCF_015228065.2 Penaeus monodon | reverse complement strand
CACGAGCGACCCGGGGAAACGGCCCGGCTGGATGGTGTGTGCTCGAGACCAGACGCAGGTTACAGCAGCAGGAGAAGCAGGCGCGGAAGCAGGGAGGCAGAGCAAGTAAGTTAAAGATGGAGGCAGGAATTCAAGAAAAAGAAAAAGTTATGTTGGGTTATGTGAAACAAGCGGTTGGTTGGGGGAGACAATCAACTAAACAAGGAAGAGAAACGAGAGACTAAACAAGCGTTCGAAAACAATCAAGCAATTGGGGGGAAACGAGCAACCATGTAGCCAGTTAAGGAAACAAGAAAACAAGCAACCAAACAAGCTATTCAGGAAACAATTAACCAAACCGAGAACACAATCAGCCAACGAACACAAAACAAGTCACGGAGATAGTTAAACAAGCGAGAACATAATCAAGCAAGCAGTTAAGCCAACAAACAATCGCAAGCAAGCACATAAGCAAACAACCAGACAACCCAAACAACCACACACCCAAACAACCACACGACCCAAACAACCACACAACCCAAACAACCACACAACCCAAACAACCACAAAAGTCAACAAGCACGTAATCAAGCAAGCCAGAACGCCCGAAAAACCACCGCCCGCAACATACCCCCCCAAACAAACATACCCAAGGGAAGCAGACAGCCAGGATTCTTTCTCCACACCAGAGACACCGAAAAGCCGAAACAGACCACGCACGAAGAGACAGGGAGCACGAACGGGACAGACGGAAGCCACAAACCTCAAATACACATTTCCTTACAATTTTTTTTACCTACATACAAGTACTTCAGTTAATCAGATGCTTTGTTCTGGATAATGCCCTTTCTTTGCCATCTTCTCCCCCTTGATATCAAGGGTTTGGGGGGTAAGGAGAAGTTCAGATTCTTTCTCCAACCGGAGTGTTGTTCGTTTTTCGATTCTCTTCGGATTGCTGGTGCAG
>NC_051406.1:1808339-1808802 GCF_015228065.2 Penaeus monodon | reverse complement strand
GACCAACCAAAACAGATATTTTATGCTCACTCGGAGTTCTGACGTCGAGGCTGATCGCCCTGTTTGTAGCGCGAGCGAATATGACCCTTATTTCACTCTCGCGTAAGATCTGTATTTCCTTCCTTTGGGTGGGCCATCTTCCCTCTCTCCCTTCCCTATCTCGCCTCCCTCTCTTCCTCATTCTTTTCCCCATTTTCCTTCCCTCTCTTTCTTCCTCTTACCCTCTCTTCTGTTTCTTCTCCTTTCTCCTTTATATTTCTCGTTTCTTTCTTCTTTGCTATGCTTCATCTCTATCTTTCTGCTTCTTCCTGCCTTCCTTTTAGCACTATCTTCCCCTTTCCTTGCCCTTCTTTCGTCTCTTCTCCCCCCCCCCTCCCTGACCCATTTACCTCCTTCTTCCCATGTTCCATTCTCTCCCTGCCTACCCTTTCCTCCCTTAATTTTAACCCTCTTTTCCCCATTC
>NC_051406.1:1807628-1807872 GCF_015228065.2 Penaeus monodon | reverse complement strand
TGGCTTCGCGGTTCCGAAAAGCTCTGTTTGTTGAATTTGATGCTCCTCAAAGAGTTTCATTCCGGGCAAAAGTTGTTCGAGCTCCACTAAATGTCGTCGAGGAGAAAGGGAGACGAAGAATAGGGGGAGAGGGGGAGAAAGGGGGAAAGGGGGGTGGGGGGGGGAGGGAGGGAATTCGTATGGGTCTGTTATATTTTCATATCATATTTTCATTTTTTCTTTCTGTTTTGTCTGTTTTGTCTGG
>NC_051406.1:1806940-1807282 GCF_015228065.2 Penaeus monodon | reverse complement strand
CTCCTCTTGAATAATATACTTATAATGTTCTGTAACATCATTAATTATCACCGTTGATCAACTTATTGTTAATTATGCTAAACACCTCATCAGCAATTAATCAGTATTTTTTTTTTTTTTCATCGTTGTTATTATTACCAAAGTTTTTTTTTTTTTATGTGGATTATTGATGTTATTTGATTTATTTTAATTTCATGGGCAAGGTCGGTAATGAGGATATTGATTAGCTTTCGTGGTTATGATTAGGTAATTGCCATGATTTTTTTTTTTTTTATCAAAAGTTTTAATCGTTTGAAATAAATATGAAGATTTTAGGTCACTAATTTTTTTCTTCAAACTTTG
>NC_051406.1:1806486-1806626 GCF_015228065.2 Penaeus monodon | reverse complement strand
CTTAACTTCATCGAATACTTTTTGTGGATTTTCTCCTCTGTTCTGCTTCAAAGATAAACTAAATACTTATTGCTTGCTTCACGTGTTTACTTCGGCGCTTCATTCTCCTCATCTTCGCTAATTTTGGTCTAATCGTGATT
>NC_051406.1:1805965-1806063 GCF_015228065.2 Penaeus monodon | reverse complement strand
AACTATCAACAAAGTCCACGGCCTCTGTCAGTAGTGTTATCATGGTCAGTCATTATTGCAAAGAGCAATGCACATATGACGTCACAGGCTGTCAGTCA
>NC_051406.1:1805116-1805359 GCF_015228065.2 Penaeus monodon | reverse complement strand
TTATGACAAGAAAGAGAATGTTGCCACAGTCTCCCACGACCTAGAACGTATCCAGATAACGTGGCCTAGAGCGCACTCGGATACCATGGCCTAGAATGTATCCAGAAATCGCCGATAATAAGCGCCCCGGCCGCCGATGGTTCCCAAGTTGACTAAACTGTTTCGCTTATATAGACATTTTTGGAGTCTGCTTCTGACTGTTTTTCGTTGATTTTTTTTTCTTGGATGAAGAGGTAAATGAGG
>NC_051406.1:1804703-1804828 GCF_015228065.2 Penaeus monodon | reverse complement strand
TCATGTCTATAGTCATTATGGCTCGTGTCTTCGCCTCAGGCCAAGCGGTGTCGTGGCCTGAACTACATTTTATATATATTTCTTCCGTTTTTTCTCCCCAGCGTTGTCAACTCACCTTTAAAAAT
>NC_051406.1:1804256-1804362 GCF_015228065.2 Penaeus monodon | reverse complement strand
TAATACCACTTTTGTAGCAAAAAACATATATGACAGTTCTTTGACACGGAAATGGCGTTTCAACTTTCTAATTGAAATGAAATGCCACACGTTAAAGGGAGACGCA
>NC_051406.1:1804092-1804167 GCF_015228065.2 Penaeus monodon | reverse complement strand
GGTCAAAAAGGGGTCATGAGTCAAGGCTTGGAAGGTCGCATGAGGCCTAGCTGGGTCAAGGTGTGACTTCGAGTG
>NC_051406.1:1802862-1803819 GCF_015228065.2 Penaeus monodon | reverse complement strand
TAAGAAAAGGTAGAGAAATGATATAGAGAGAAAGGGAGTGGGGAAGGGGACACAGAGATGAAATGATTGAGAAAGAGTGTAGCAGGGGAGAAGGAGAAAGGAAGGGAAGACAAAGAAGAATGAGAAAGGGAGAGGAGAGGATGGGGGAGGAGGAGGGAGAGAGGAGAAGAGAACACGTCATCACGATGCCTTTTGAAGATGTTGTTATCTTGTAAAAGAGGAGGGGGAGGGGGAGGGGGAGGGGGAGAGGGAGGAGGAGAAGGTATGAAAAAGTGTTGATGTTTGCCAGGTGAGAGAGGGGGTGAATGGGAGAGAGGGAGAGAAGGGAAGAAAGGGAGAGAAGGGGAGAGGGAGGTAGAATAGGAGAGGGAAAAAAGAAGAGAGGGAAAAAAGAGGAGAGGGAGAGAAGGAGAGAGGGAGAGAATGGGAGAGGGAGATAGGAGATAGATGGACAGGAGAATATTGAAGATGAAGAAGATGGGGGAGAGGAGAAAGAGATGAGAGGAAGAAAGATGGAAGATATACTATCAGGAATAAAGAAGAGAAGGGAGAAGGCAGAAAAAAAAAGAAAGAGGGGAAGTAGAAACGAGATGAGAGGGAGGAAGAAAGGGAAAGAAAGGATATGCATAAGGAAACAAAGAAACAAGGAAGAATAGAGAGAAAGAGGAAGAAGAGAGAACTACAATAAAAACGGAAAGAAAGGGAAATCGAAGACAGAAAACGGAAAGAAATGGGAAGGAAAAGAGAGGAATAAGAGAGAAAAAGGGAAGAGAGAGGAAGAGAAAAGGAAGTGGGGAAGAAGGAAAGACTTGTGCAATGACGTAGTCTTAGTTGCAATCAACATCGCATGCAATGTGGGAGAGCATTATTTTCGCTTTTATTTCATCTGTGATCACGATTCTTCAAGGTTTAATTTGCAACGAAGAAGAATGAGTTTCCGATAGATACATGTATTAC
>NC_051406.1:1802434-1802566 GCF_015228065.2 Penaeus monodon | reverse complement strand
GACCCTCCCCCCCCTCCTTGTTCTTCCTCCAATCGCGAGACCTCATTATACAAAGGAAGGGTTGTCACTGTCAATATTTCCAACAAAACAAAGGAATTGGCTATGTCAGAAACACCCAAGGGAACAGGGATG
>NC_051406.1:1801890-1801955 GCF_015228065.2 Penaeus monodon | reverse complement strand
GCTATCAAGCTTAATAACAAATCTCTAGCACTCCACTTTGACCCTCCCCCCCCCTTCCTCCCCCT
>NC_051406.1:1801692-1801855 GCF_015228065.2 Penaeus monodon | reverse complement strand
TCCCGAACCCTACCACCCAATTAACCATATTCGGATAAAGAATGGACAAAAAAAGGGTGAAGGGTGAGCGACAGAGAGCCAAGGGTGCCACACGAACAAATGATTTTCGAAAGACAATTCTCTTGCCTTCGACTTTCCGCCTGGAGATACGTCACTTCAACCT
>NC_051406.1:1800667-1801290 GCF_015228065.2 Penaeus monodon | reverse complement strand
TGGGGCAATGGTATGCTGATGGGCACTAATGGGGTGGCATATGCGTATGTGGAAAGGGGGGGAGGGGGGGGGAGTTACCAGACTTCCATTGAATAAATTTCCTTACCACGGAGGGAAAGTGTGGGCCCGGGAAGGGAGAAGGAGACTGCACTCGGTCGCCGAAGGGAAAGTGTGGGCCCGGGAAGGGAGAAGGAGACTGCACTCGGTCGCCGAAGGGAAAGTGTGGGCCCGGGAAGGGAGAAGGAGACTGCACTCGGTCGCCGAAGGGAAAGTGTGGGCCCGGAATGGAGAAGGAGACTGCACTCGGTCGCCGAAGGGAAGTGTGGGCCCAGGGAAGGGAGAAGGAGACTGCACTCGGTCGCCGAAGGGAAAGTGTGGGCCCGGGAAGGGAGAAGGAGACTGCATTCGGTCGCCGAAGGGAAAGTGTGGGCCCGGGAATGGAGAAGGAGACTGCACTCGGTCGCCGAAGGGAAAGTGTGGGCCCGGAAGACTGCATTCGGTCGCCGAAGGGACAGTGTGGGCCCGGGAGACTGCATTCGGTCGCCGGTTTGGGGTTACTCTCCGACCTTTACCGGCATTCAAATGAGTTAGAGCTCTAGTTAACAGCATGCCAATGATGTCGT
>NC_051406.1:1800085-1800251 GCF_015228065.2 Penaeus monodon | reverse complement strand
TTGGGAAATGACAAGTCCATAATAGACTTACTTTTCCGCACATGGCACTGGTTGCAGTAATCAGAGCTTCGAATAAGTAGCATTTTTCTCAATTTATGATGTCGCCTTGGAAGGGGATGAAAACAACCTTATCATGGCAGTGAAATGATTCTGTGCAATTGCTTTG
>NC_051406.1:1799236-1799744 GCF_015228065.2 Penaeus monodon | reverse complement strand
ATCCAACTCTGTACCTTATTCACGCTTGCACGAATTGACGTTGATCCCGACAACCTAATGCAACAGCTAGCAGTTCCTTCAAACCAGGTGTTGTTGCTGCAATTATGCTAATAAGCAGATGTTCAGCAGATGCGTTGCGTTTGGCATATGTGTATGAAGAAAGTCATTGCATCTTAATGGGTTTGGGATTCTCGGTTGACACGTGTTTTGGGCTTGACATATACTGTTGCTGCATCTCTGTTTGTGTGTGTGTTTATCGTCCTCTTCTCTCTGGTGTATTTTCTTGTTATTATTCCTATTCCTTGATTCGCTTTCGTTCATTCATGTTTTTCGTTTATTTTTTTTTCCACTTATTTTTTATATGTTTCGTTTATTTGTTTCCATTCCTTCTTTTCTGTTGGTTATTTTTCTTTTTTTTTTTCTATTTTTTCTTTCTTTCTTTTTCTTTCTATATTTGCATTCAGTATCACGCAAACATAAAATCAGTAAGTAAATTGACCACACGCAA
>NC_051406.1:1798922-1799031 GCF_015228065.2 Penaeus monodon | reverse complement strand
CACAGATAAACACAACTAGAAACATTTTGTTCAAGATTACGTAGTGACGTTAAAGCTGAACGAGATAAAAGTGCAAAAGGCTGGTAAAATGTTTTGATAAAAGTAGTTT
>NC_051406.1:1798313-1798535 GCF_015228065.2 Penaeus monodon | reverse complement strand
AGCGAACCATACCCCATCCATGCTAGATAATGAAATACTTAAAACCGAAATACACGAATAAATGTAAAACAAACAGTTAAAAACGATAACTCCCTCTGATAAATAACACCAAATGTATAACGAATCTGCATTTGATGAAATAATGCAACAGATTATCAATCCTGTAATCATAACGGTACGTGAATGAGGTCACATAAGGTCATCCGCGTTAAAACCATGTGA
>NC_051406.1:1798192-1798258 GCF_015228065.2 Penaeus monodon | reverse complement strand
CGACTTTGGAACAAAAAGTGAAGACTAAAAAAATATTTAAAAACGGGACTATTGTGTTTTCTATCA
>NC_051406.1:1797791-1797970 GCF_015228065.2 Penaeus monodon | reverse complement strand
GTCGTCTTTGTTATCTGTTTTTTACTCTCTGTTCGTTCTGGTTGTCATCGTTATCATCATCCTCTATTTCGTTGTCTTTGTCATTCTTGCCGTTATAACGTTTTTCCTTCTTCTTCTTCTTCTCCTTCTTAATTCTCTTCTTTTTCTTCATTTTCTCATTCTGAAATTCAGAAAGAAAA
>NC_051406.1:1796986-1797188 GCF_015228065.2 Penaeus monodon | reverse complement strand
ACCGTGACAGAAAATGTTAAAAAAATAAACGTAAAAAAACACTGATGAAGAGGAGAGAAAAAAAATTGTCTCCCCAAAATGTTACACAAGATAGTTAACGGTAGTAACGGTAATACATTATTAGGAATCCTTTTGACTTTGAGGAGGAAGATCAGTGTGCACTTGATAAGGCTGCAAAATAATATGAAAATAATATATTATA
>NC_051406.1:1796405-1796484 GCF_015228065.2 Penaeus monodon | reverse complement strand
CGTCTGCCCTTTCGGAAATTATTATCAGATCAATATTTCTTTTCTCTCATTTTAGTCATGATTAAAATACCAATCAAAA
>NC_051406.1:1795933-1796074 GCF_015228065.2 Penaeus monodon | reverse complement strand
CGGCCTTCGCTATAAAGAAAATCTAAAAAATATTCAAAAAAGTAAAATTTGGCAAGTAACTGATCGGGAAGTTCAAACTTGTGACGCCATTTTGTAAAAAAAGAAAAGAAGAATTTTTTTTTCGAAAGGGGAGACTCGTGA
>NC_051406.1:1795677-1795902 GCF_015228065.2 Penaeus monodon | reverse complement strand
ATAGGACCATTAACAGTAAAAGAATTAGAAAATTCTAAAACAAATATTTATGATCATGGAACCATCAAGAAAAGATAACAATAACAAATAAATACATAAAATGAAATAAAATAAGAATAAATATCGAATAAATAAAACGAATAATAATGATAATAATAAAGATAATAACAAATGAATAAATAATAAAATAAAATAAAAATAGATATCGAATAAATATAATGAATG
>NC_051406.1:1795496-1795652 GCF_015228065.2 Penaeus monodon | reverse complement strand
CCCAACGAATACCCACACGTTTACCTCAGATCGAGACCAATTCCCTTTGATACGGATGCTGCCCGATATCCACACGACCCCCATCCGATTCGGGTCGGATCAGAGGCGCGGATTTAAGAGCCGAGATTTGAGAATTAATGGCTTGGAGGAACAGAG
>NC_051406.1:1795017-1795188 GCF_015228065.2 Penaeus monodon | reverse complement strand
GCAAATATTGCAGAGACGCAATATAAAAAAAACTGGTCTGTGTTGCACGCGACCGCCAGTTATCAATCATTTTGCAGTAAATGTTCGAACCGTCCCATTCAGACGAAACAAATAAGGTCGCTTGGTACTTCCTTCTCGTGAGTTAGTCGGTAAAAAACTTTTGTATTATTG
>NC_051406.1:1794541-1794849 GCF_015228065.2 Penaeus monodon | reverse complement strand
TAAAGGTAACACGGGTTACCAATAATGGCCTTCGCTTCATATCACGTTATTAAAACGATCTGTGAAATGATTAAAAACCCCTGCATGCTTCCAAATTTGACTTCGTGTATAAATTAAATATAAAAACATGGCATGTGTCCCAATAGGGGGCCTCGCTTTCCTTTTGACGTACCACGTGGGCATTAATTTTCGTAAATTTTGATAGGTTGTAAGCAGGTTTGGGGGGGTGGGTTGGGGGGGTGAGTGCTTGTTTTTGCGTTACCACTCTGGCCCTGTGATTGTTTCTGATTACTATTCTAGTTGATAGC
>NC_051406.1:1793966-1794041 GCF_015228065.2 Penaeus monodon | reverse complement strand
CGGTGCCCTCCCCTCACCTTCAACAAACTCCGGATTACATTCAAATCCCACACGAGAATACACCCTTTAAATGGA
>NC_051406.1:1793683-1793858 GCF_015228065.2 Penaeus monodon | reverse complement strand
TCTCTTTATTTTCCTCTCCATCTTCTGCCCACTTTCCTGTCTCTCTCCTCATCATCCGAATTCGTCCCATCCTTCTGCCTTACTTTTTTCTTACTCTGTTTTCCCGTCTTCCTCGTCTTTACTCCTATTTCTTTTTCATTTCTTTTGTTTTTCTCATTTTTCTTCTTTTTCTTTT
>NC_051406.1:1793340-1793506 GCF_015228065.2 Penaeus monodon | reverse complement strand
AAAAACGGGATCCTTGGAGATTTAAGTTCGGGCCTGTGCTATACATGCCATTTATCAAGCGCTCTATTTACTCCGGGCAAGAGACAGCAGCGTAAACTTTGTGACGTTTCGGGAATTAATTGATTGCTGCTGAAGGTAATGGGTCCCCCCTTCTCCCCCACCCCCA
>NC_051406.1:1792718-1792831 GCF_015228065.2 Penaeus monodon | reverse complement strand
GTTGCAATGATGAACGGTCGCCGTTGCAGATTGCTCGGGGCTAGTGGCTACGATTGCAGGTGTTAGAGGAAACATTTCTTTCGGGGATGTGAGAGATATTTCGCGGGATTTGG
>NC_051406.1:1791561-1791696 GCF_015228065.2 Penaeus monodon | reverse complement strand
GGCCCCCCTCCTCGCCAGCTCATCTGCCTAGCGCCTAAGGTGTAATCCAAAGTCTCAGAGATGTCTTGCAAACATCTTCATCATTGCCGGAGACTGCTGTGTTGTTTTCCTTCGTCTGCGTCCCCTCCAGGAGTA
>NC_051406.1:1791311-1791418 GCF_015228065.2 Penaeus monodon | reverse complement strand
ACTACAGAATTTCATAGACTTTTTGGGCTGGATTTCTGATGAGGATTGGAAAGCGGTGTATTTTTATTTTTTATGAAAGTTAAGGTTGATATTATTGTTGCTATTTC
>NC_051406.1:1790782-1790919 GCF_015228065.2 Penaeus monodon | reverse complement strand
AGTGCCAGATTTGACCGTGAATTCAACCCGTTATGGTATAGAGCCAAGTCTAACGATTGGCACCACTGTTTCTGTTGTCGGCGTCAGGATTGGCACTGTCTCCCCTTTTTGGCACTGCTAGTAGTATGATGAGTTGC
>NC_051406.1:1790158-1790400 GCF_015228065.2 Penaeus monodon | reverse complement strand
ACGCAACGCAACCAACAGCACGACCCTCAAGCTCTCTCTCACGCAAAATACAGCAACAGTATAGGGAAAACAGAGCTATAAATAACATGACACGTATCCTCCCTAGGCGCTGCCCCCCCCCCTCCCCCCTTCTTCTGATCTCCTGCTGGTGCAAATAAATTTCTCAATACGACCCCATCAAAGAGGAATGTCCATGTAAGGTGTAGGCCTCATGATATATGCCTGTGGAGGCCTACCTTGTC
>NC_051406.1:1789364-1789486 GCF_015228065.2 Penaeus monodon | reverse complement strand
TTTTATTCTCACTCTCGCCTGGTAACTCCGGTACCAGTTACGTCACAATCAGGTAGCTGGTCAAGATATTACCCCCCCCCCCCTCTCTCTCTTTCGCCACACCTCTAGCGCTACCTTCCACT
>NC_051406.1:1789053-1789247 GCF_015228065.2 Penaeus monodon | reverse complement strand
TTTAACTGTTAGGTATTTAAACTCGCACTGGTATTCATTTGTTTTATGCCATACTTTCGTGCTATATTTTTTTTATTGTTAATTAGACCTTTTGTCATAAGTAAACATTAAGGTATCGAAGGAGAGAGGTCGTTAAAATTGGACATTTTGAACCCCGTCGCGATGACCTTAGATATCATGTGAGAATTTTGATT
>NC_051406.1:1788903-1788986 GCF_015228065.2 Penaeus monodon | reverse complement strand
ATAATTTGTCATAGGTAACTTTTTTGTGTGTCTGTCTTAATTGTGATTATAAGGGTTCGTGTCTCCGTTAATTATGATAATAG
>NC_051406.1:1788382-1788575 GCF_015228065.2 Penaeus monodon | reverse complement strand
TCTTCTTAATGCTCCTTTACGTAACGAACCTTAAAAAAAAAGAAAAAAAACATTCCTCTTGAAACCTGCTGGGATACATTTAGTCTCTTCTTGACGTTCCTCGATGATTTAATGCGAGTTGCGCGAACAATAGGTATTTCTTTTAGTCTGCCCTACTTAGCCGGCCTCTCAGATGGAATATAGAAAATGATAC
>NC_051406.1:1787785-1787949 GCF_015228065.2 Penaeus monodon | reverse complement strand
AAGGAAGAGGTATGTGCACTGCAAGGCCCTCAGGGGAAAAATCTATGGGTCCGAACGAGGTGTGTCAAACCAGTCTTGTAAATGAGTAATAAAAATTCTCATTATACAGATCGAACATGCTGTTGTAGGGGTCAACCGCCCCTAAATTTCGTAAATACATTTTA
>NC_051406.1:1787252-1787481 GCF_015228065.2 Penaeus monodon | reverse complement strand
AATACACATACATAAATAGAACACGATACATGTTACAAACAAAAGATAATAAATATGGACATAAAATAAAGAAATTCTGAGATAGGAATATATGCATAGCTGAGAGAACGATACAGTGCAGAACAAAGATAAAGAGAAAAATAAGAATGCCATAAATATATCGCAGAACAGTTATATCCGAGTCATAGAAAATGTGCATCGAATGGACAGCCATAAAGAATACAGAACG
>NC_051406.1:1787036-1787216 GCF_015228065.2 Penaeus monodon | reverse complement strand
CGGAATAGATATCTTAGTAGAGAATACGAATATATATGGATAAAAGTACGAAACTATACGAAAAGACGAAGTTATAGGCGAGGCATGGACAGCCATAAGAATTCGAAATAAAGAAAAAGAAATATAAAGAAAAATATGACAAACGATAGACTTGAATCCAGTTCTTAGTATAAACGAGTG
>NC_051406.1:1786648-1786760 GCF_015228065.2 Penaeus monodon | reverse complement strand
GAATGACGAAGTTACAGGTAAACGCATAGAAAACGGGCATCGTACGAGGACCCTAAACCAAGTTCATCCAAGACCTATTGAGAGAACTTGAAACCATATAATTTTTTTTTTT
>NC_051406.1:1786492-1786619 GCF_015228065.2 Penaeus monodon | reverse complement strand
TATGCTTCTATGTTGACCCAACGGCGTCCGAAACTCGTGACTTTCATCAAGTTCTTAGTTCCTTTGATCTTTGAATAATTTTGAAATTTAGTCCCTTTTTTTGAAAGAGAGAGAGAGGGGGGGGGAG
>NC_051406.1:1786085-1786382 GCF_015228065.2 Penaeus monodon | reverse complement strand
ATGTCGTTGTATTGTCTTCCTGTTGATACGTTTTTCCCTTATGTACTTTACGACTTTTTATCTGTGTTTACATATTCAAATTATATTATACAGCAGAGAGCATTCTGCGGCATTATATTACAAGATTTACGATATGGCTTGTTTACCTACTGTATATTTTCAAGAAAGGCTTATCGTGTTCTTAAAGAGCATTTTTATTCGAGTTGTAAATGTGGTTATAAACATCAGCTTAATATTTGTTACGTTTTTGCAGGTATGTTATGGTGCACTGGAGGGATGTTGCCGTCGCGTGTTCCC
>NC_051406.1:1784932-1785706 GCF_015228065.2 Penaeus monodon | reverse complement strand
TTCTTCCCCGTGCAAGGGAAAGGGAAAGCAGAGGCGTGACCGAATACCGCACATCACTGCTGCAGTAAGTGCGCGTGTAATTCGGTCCCATGACAAGGTGAAACAGTCAGTCCATAAACTTTGTTCTCATCCTCCTCATTCCCCTGTCAGTCCTCTCCCTACCCTTCCCCTCTTCTCTTCCTCTCTTCCTCTCTTCCTCCCCCTTCTTCCTTCTTCTATTTTTTTCCTTCCTTCCTTCCTCCCTCTTTCCAATTCTCTTCTCTTTCCCTCCTCCTCCCTCCAACCCTCTCCTCGTTACCCCTCCCCTCCCTTCTCCTCTTCCTCCCTCTACTCCCCCTCCTCACCTTTTCGCCACTACACCTTCCTCCCCTTTCCCTCCCTCTCCCCTTCTCTCCAACCCTTCAACCCTCCCCCCTCTCCCCTTCCCCCTCCCCCTCCAACCCTTCCCTCCACGTCCCCACCCCCATTCCCCTCCCCTTCCCCCCTTCCAACCCTCCCTCTCCCCCATCCAACCCTCCCCCTCCCCCTCTCCCCCTCGCCCCCACCTCCCGCAGTGCTTACCTCTCATGCACGGCAGCGTCATGCAGACAGGCTATCCGCGACCATGGCTATTGCCGCTTGTATCTAGGGAGATGATCCAGCGGGATTATCCAAACAAATGCATACGCGGCTGTGCTTGTCGTCTTTTTGTTTTGTTTACTTGTTTAGTTGTTTGTCTCTTCGTGTTGTGTGGTTTGCGTTGGTTTGTTTCAGTTTTTTTTTTTTTTGCTTTGT
>NC_051406.1:1784385-1784608 GCF_015228065.2 Penaeus monodon | reverse complement strand
GCACTCTAACCTTGTTATCCCAAATTCTTTTTATTATACTTCAACCTTCCCTGTTTATTTCCTCTCTTATTATTCCACTTATGTATCATTAATTTTCTTCATGCCCAATAAAACTTTATCAGATCAGGGAAAAGGCTCTTTGAATAAGCATGTCCGGGTCATGCAGACTCTCCCGCGTCATGCAAAGGTCTTGAGTGTGTCAAGGTTTTCGTGGGGATCCCCG
>NC_051406.1:1783821-1784048 GCF_015228065.2 Penaeus monodon | reverse complement strand
ATATCGTTAATGTCATTATTCTATTTCGTGTCATCTATGTCAGCCTGTAATATTTTTTATGTTTCTTCTCCTCCTTTTTTATTTATTTTCTTGCAAAAAATAAACGAAGGAGAGTAAGAGAGAAGAAAGACAAACAAAAGAAGTAAAAAAGAATAAATATGTAAAGAAATAAAAGATAAAAAAAATAAAAAATAAAGAATAAAAAAGTAAATACGCTCGATTAGAGA
>NC_051406.1:1783582-1783782 GCF_015228065.2 Penaeus monodon | reverse complement strand
CAATGAAGGAAAATTAGACCGAAACTGAGAGAGAGAAAAAAAAAAAATAAAGAAAAGAAAACTCCGAACAATATTTTTTCTTTTAAAGTAAAACAAAGAAACAAACAAAATAAATAAACAAAAAAAAAAAAAGAGAGAAAAAAAATGTTTCCTTCATCGCCTGACGTAGCAAAGACCCCAACGTCGTAGCGACAACGAAC
>NC_051406.1:1783374-1783479 GCF_015228065.2 Penaeus monodon | reverse complement strand
TTCGCCGGGAAGGGAGGACCTCTCTCCTCGTATCTGGTATCGGGTACGGAGAGGTTACACATAGGGGCACTTGTTGGTATGTGACAGGTATATGTGCAGGGTTAC
>NC_051406.1:1783180-1783299 GCF_015228065.2 Penaeus monodon | reverse complement strand
TGATGGTGTGTAAATGTATTTATTTTGCGTGTGTGTACGGTATGTGTTTTTGTATTTAGGTTTACTACACGTAATGGAAGGCGTCAACGCACAAAACGCACACGCTTTTTTTATCAAAA
>NC_051406.1:1783033-1783106 GCF_015228065.2 Penaeus monodon | reverse complement strand
TCAAACCGCACCATCGCTCAAAGTGCACACTTGCAAATCCTCTCTTGACATGAAGATAACACAAAAGTAGTGA
>NC_051406.1:1782538-1782831 GCF_015228065.2 Penaeus monodon | reverse complement strand
AAATGACTCCCCATCTACCCCTCCCCCCCATTTTCCCATTTCCCCTCTCTCCCTTCATCTCCCCTCTCTCCCCCCATCTTTTATCCCTTCATCTCCCGTCTTTTTACCTCCTTTTCTCCCCTCCTCTATCTCCCTCTTTCGCCTACGAAACTTATATGAAGTAAAAAAAAAAAAAAAATCGTTTTATCCTCTGAAAATGAATCTTCTTTCTTCTTCATGCTTACTTTCGTTCATAACCACTTTTCCTATCTCTTCATCCTCAGATCCCTTACGCCTTCATCACCCTATATCAT
>NC_051406.1:1782132-1782305 GCF_015228065.2 Penaeus monodon | reverse complement strand
GTGTGCTGTTATGGTGTTTGTTGTTTCTATGTGTTGAAGGTATTGTTTCATATCTTTCATCACTTTTTATCAGAGTAGGATATGAAGTGCGTATTATCAAGTATCGTTATGTTATGATAGTGATTATCATCAATGGAGAGAGCATATACACACATAAATTTAAAGGAGGGGAT
>NC_051406.1:1780638-1781063 GCF_015228065.2 Penaeus monodon | reverse complement strand
ACATCAACTAAATCCAAAAAATTTTACTTCATTTTTTCCTATTTTCTTCCTTCGTTACGGCTGGGTACCTTACAAGGATTTCTGACAAAGGAACATTGTCACTCGATTGTCACTCATTATCATTTTCTTATTTTCCTAGCCCCCCCCCCTCAAAAAATCAATAAACAAATATAAAAAGAAAAAATATTACCATACCACACATATCTTCTCGTACCGAGAGAGAGATACCCCCTTGGCCAACCATCCTTGCAATGTTGCCAGTCACAGTACTTTGCAAGATGCCAGTCATACCAAATCGAGTGACAATGTTCCTTTGTCAGAAATCCTTGTAAGGTACCCAGCCGTAACGAAGGAAGAAAATAGGAAAAAATGAAGTAAAATTTTTTGGATTTAGTTGATGTTAAGAATGATATGAATAAGGGTAA
>NC_051406.1:1780236-1780605 GCF_015228065.2 Penaeus monodon | reverse complement strand
AAGGGTTGTAATGGTGAATATGTCTGTAGTGATAGGGTTATTTAATGATGACAAATATGATGTATGAAGTGATGTGATAGGAATAGTGAAAGTAATTATTAGGTTGTATATCATAAGCAGAGTTTTGATCTTAATATAGTTTAATGATAGTTGTCATGTTAATAGAGATAATACAAGAAATCACACAGAAAAAATAACAAGTTTTAAACATGATAAAAGTACCCATTGTAGCCCCCCCCCCCCCTCCACCACAGTAAAAAAATTACTATTAATAATGATCAAAACTCATTGAAAACGAATCGAGCGTTGCAGTGCAGCTGTGATTCAATACCTGTGGATTATTAGCTGCTGTACTATTTCGTCATTGCA
>NC_051406.1:1779952-1780205 GCF_015228065.2 Penaeus monodon | reverse complement strand
GGTCATCATGCATTTCACCGCCGACGAAAATGACATGCGGAATTGACATGACAGTTTTTTTGATGATGGGAACAGGGGGGAGGGGGGAATGCGATCTATTGAATTTGCGATATTTATGCAACACGGGGATCGGGGGTGTTGTTACATTTGATAGAGCATGATTGTTATAGAGGTGAAATGAATGGGAATCTAGTGATATGCGCTCATCTGTTGATCCGTCAATCAGCTGATTTCGGCTGATCTGTTTATTTTG
>NC_051406.1:1778818-1778959 GCF_015228065.2 Penaeus monodon | reverse complement strand
TATCGCTTTTAACGCATAAAACTTTCACTCGTTACGTATCCCCTCACAACGGACCCCCAGTAAATATAACGGATAGAAAATACGACCCCCAGTGGACCCCAACGCCAATATTTCCGAATAATTGAAATGTCAGGTAACTTG
>NC_051406.1:1778427-1778532 GCF_015228065.2 Penaeus monodon | reverse complement strand
ATTCGTGCGTCATGAAATATCCATGGCGGAAAATCAAATTTAACGAATCTATCAGTAGAGGTTTATGAGGAAGATTATTAGTGTTCGTGTTTTTAATTCCCGGCT
>NC_051406.1:1777585-1777991 GCF_015228065.2 Penaeus monodon | reverse complement strand
CAACGTATTTCGTCTTTTTCAGAATAATTTCCAAAAAAAAATGTTATTACACGCAAAAATCTTCCCACTTTTTTTTTTACCCCCCCCCCCCCCCGATTCGTTTTGCACTGCGTATTCCCTCACCCTTGCCAGAGGACATTCAGATAAAGTCGACGGCCACACGAACGCGGGTTAGCATGCAAAGGCTGCGTTCGTGTAGCCATTAGCATGTAGGCGCATTCATGACATCCCCGAGAGCCGCATGCAGTTTAATATCATCCATGCGTCGCGAATTACGTGGAATTTATATGCAGTTTCGCTCTTGTGTTCTTGGCTGGCCCTCGCCCCTTCTGGTCCCTCGCGTTCGTGTGAGGGGAAGGTGGCTTTGACTCGGTAGGATCTGGCGTTTTTGTGTTTTTGTTTATTC
>NC_051406.1:1777033-1777550 GCF_015228065.2 Penaeus monodon | reverse complement strand
CCCTTCCTCAAATACATGATTACCACACTCTACCTAGCTCATCAACAAATCACAAACGAAACGAACCGACAGCTGAAACCCCCCGCAACCCACACGAACGGACGCGCGCCAGCCAATCACGCGCGGCCGCCGATACGCATTTTGTATTTCGAAGGACAGAGAAGTATTGCCAAGTCCGCCTGGTAACAGTATTGCCAATGCAAGACGGGCTTGCAATACGCACCGGAATTTAAACGCTGTGATGCAACTTGGACTTCGAGGCTTGCAAATGAGGCGTTGAAGTTGTTGCATACATAACGTCACAGCATCTTTGTCTCGTCAAGATGAAGGACGGAGCCAGAGGGAGAGAGAGGAGGATTCTCAGAGCACATCCCTTTGTTTTCCAGTTTGCGATTATTATTCGTTTTATTTATTTATTTATGCTTGTTTCACTGTCATCGTCGTCGTTTTCTATTCGCCTTTCCCTTTTTTTTATCGTGTCTTTTTCATCTTGTATCTCTTTATTTTTTTTTCGTTT
>NC_051406.1:1776255-1776356 GCF_015228065.2 Penaeus monodon | reverse complement strand
CAGCCATAAACGAAGCTTAATTACAGTACTCTTTAAAATGACGCAGTAAAATAATGAGCGAAGGTCAAGAAAAAAAAAAAGACGTCAATATTCATAACGCC
>NC_051406.1:1775887-1776107 GCF_015228065.2 Penaeus monodon | reverse complement strand
TATTGATGGTGAGGTTGAGGATATATTATAATAGATATAGTGATTATGGTGATAAAAAGTCGGAGATGAAATATTGCAAAGTTGACACAGAACGAGGCAGCTTAAAGACATATGGAAATTAATTGATAAAAAACTGAGGTGAGAGATGCAAACGAATGAGAGAAATGGAAAGGGAGAAAGAGAAAAAAAATTAAGAGCCACGCGTCTCACGTACGAGTCA
>NC_051406.1:1775483-1775736 GCF_015228065.2 Penaeus monodon | reverse complement strand
TGCTTCATGTATCCCCCCCACATCAGCCCCCCCCCACACACACACCCCGCCTCACATCCTTTACAGTCAATCTGATATGATAGATTGTTAAAACGATATGATTCTTGCATATCAATAACATCGAAGGGTTTGTTATGAATAATGCATTGTGTTCAGCTGTTCGCTACAGGAGGAAAAGGAAGGAGGGGGGAGGTAGGGGGGGGGGATCAGGTGGTGTCAGGTGTATATTAATGACGTAATCATATCGATGGCC
>NC_051406.1:1774656-1775195 GCF_015228065.2 Penaeus monodon | reverse complement strand
ACAGTTAATCTACATTTCCAAAACCGAATTAGAACAAAATATCGATGCACAACGCGCATAATTTCGTTCAAATTTCAACCTCTGCACGCAATCACACATCTATTTATCCTTCTAAGGACCACAAATATTTACCCTAACCAATCCATACCCGACAGAAACCACCCTCTTATTCACAATTACTAAATTACTCTTGGACCCCTAATTAACCTCTTGTTAAATGACCTCTTAACCGAACGATCTCTTAACCGATTTTTTTTTTTAACCGGAGTGTCCTCTCTGTGTCGCTCCGGTTAACGAGACATTTAAGTCAGCATACCCGACGGATCTGGAATGAGTTATCCGCTAATTAAGGCGGTTCTTAATTGGATGTCACAGCAAGAGACCGACGCGTTCATTTCAGCGGACCTCGGCGCGGGGGGGGGGGGGGCAGAGGCTAATCAAAAGGAGGAAGAGGAAGGAAAAAGGAGATGAGAAAAAAAGAGGGGGAAAAATGTTAAAAAATAAAAAATAAAAAAATGACGAGAGGGAAAAAGTGATTC
>NC_051406.1:1774254-1774478 GCF_015228065.2 Penaeus monodon | reverse complement strand
GGGAGGGGAATATTGCAAGAGAGCACTTAAAGACTAGTTCAACCGTTATGATCGCTTGTATGGGCAATTTCGCGGTTGCATAACGGTTGCAACGATCATGCAGCTTGCAGATATGGATCATCTTCATGAATGGCGGGATTTGAAGAGGGAAATAAAAGATTGAATTTTTTTATTTTTTTTTTCTGTATGTCACATTGTTGTACCTTTTCCTAGATAAGTTTTGT
>NC_051406.1:1773967-1774096 GCF_015228065.2 Penaeus monodon | reverse complement strand
CAGTTCATGAAAGGATTACAGTTATTTTCAAATTTTTTTTTTCAAAGCTTAGCATTTATATAAATATTGAATTTAATATTTGTTACGATTTGCAGGTATGTTATGGTGCACTGGAGGGATGTTGCCATC
>NC_051406.1:1773535-1773655 GCF_015228065.2 Penaeus monodon | reverse complement strand
AGGCGGACCTATCTGCTCGTGTCGTGAGCGATGATCTGTTTTGCTCCTTAAACAAAGGGAAGATCCGCCCTTTTAGCTCATTAACATGTGAATCGCCGATCCTTATGTTTGTGACATGCC
>NC_051406.1:1772521-1772887 GCF_015228065.2 Penaeus monodon | reverse complement strand
CCCTTGACAACGCACAGAATATGGCACAAGACAATGTTCCGTGTCACTTAGAATCGCGTTAGTATGACTGACAGGGGCGGTTAAAGCGACACGTGTCACTGGCTGCCCTTTGTTCGGAGTGAAAGGCTACAAAACGGATGGCGGAAGGTCTAGAGAGAAGAGAAAAAATAGGAGGATTAGAGAGAAAAAAAGATAACAAAAAATATGTATATAGAGGTATGGGGATCGTGACCAGGGAAGGCGGAATAGAGGTCGTGCTGTTCGCTCGTTTGTTTGTTTTTAATTGGTTGGTTTTTGGGAGGACTAAGAATTGGTTGGGTTTTGTTAGGCTGCTTTAACACACGCACGTACGTACATACACATGCG
>NC_051406.1:1771902-1772310 GCF_015228065.2 Penaeus monodon | reverse complement strand
GTTCTCTTCACGAGACCTCTTCACCTCGAACTTACAATAAGTCTCTCACTGCAATTTGCATTCATTATGCCAGATTTCAATAAGAAAAGAATTCCCTTATCACCACCATACTCTCCTCAACATGCAAAATATCTTCCGCGAATATTGTGCCGTCACATTAGTCAACATGGGTTTGTCCCGAGCGCCTTGAGGTCACCGCAAGAGAGGGCGTTTTCCGGGTCGGGTTGACGCCTAAGAGATTGTGGGGGAAATTTCTGCTGGCCCCACCCCTCCCCTCCAGGCCCCTCCCTTTCCCTCCAGGCCCCACCCCTCCCCTCCAGGCTCCACCCCTCCCCTCCAGGCCCCACCCCTCCCCTCCATGCCCCACCCCTCCCCTCTTGCCTTTCCTCCCTCTCTTGCCCTTTCTCT
>NC_051406.1:1771387-1771604 GCF_015228065.2 Penaeus monodon | reverse complement strand
CAGTCCAACTGATCTTATGAAAGCACAAACAGACAAGCAAATAAAACTTAGAAGAACACGTTCCTGGCCCAGAAAGTCGCGCCCAATGCTTTAGAGTAAGTAAACAGACTCGACCGCCATCAGCAATATTGTCAGGAACACTTTCCCAACCCGGAGACTTCAACGCAGACCGGCCGAGTAGATAGTGATCCAACGGGCGTGAGGAGAGTGACTTGCA
>NC_051406.1:1770901-1771008 GCF_015228065.2 Penaeus monodon | reverse complement strand
GTGAGGAGAGTGACTTGCAGCAAAATTCTTTGTATCGAGGGCGGGTCGGAACTGCTTCCCGTTTTCTTTGATTGTTCTTAGGGCCAATTGCAGGGTTGTTTACAATT
>NC_051406.1:1770546-1770879 GCF_015228065.2 Penaeus monodon | reverse complement strand
TAGTCTGTACATGACAGGTCAACTATATGTGTGCAGAGATGTGTTTTCCTTTTTTTCTCTCTCTCTATCTTCTGGTTTTGGGTTATTTTTTCTCTTCTCAATCTCACGTGTTCGCACGCATGTATGGTTTGTTTTCACTCGAGTTATTCGACTTCCTAATACCCTTTTTAATTTACGGAACTTGTTAATTGACTTTTTTATACCCACGACCATTTTGCTTTACGCACGATCTCAAAAAAGGAAAGAAGTTTAAAAAAGAAAAAAAGACTTATTTTGACTAAGACCGTGACCTGACTTTCGCACGAGTGGTTTGCGTGGCGTGAGGTTTATAAG
>NC_051406.1:1769931-1770133 GCF_015228065.2 Penaeus monodon | reverse complement strand
TTAAGTGGAGTAAAGAAAAAGCAAACGAGAGAGAACTGCGAACGAGGCGAAGCAAGCGAAGAGAGGAAATGCCAGAGAGAGAGAGTAAAGAATAGAAATCACGCTTTGGATTCTCGTTCGTGCGGAGTGTAATTAAATGTACATCTTCTCGCGAATCCCAAAAATGCTAATGTCTGGATCTTGCACTCGGGGTGGGGGGGGG
>NC_051406.1:1769377-1769747 GCF_015228065.2 Penaeus monodon | reverse complement strand
CAACGTCTAGCCTCCCCCCTCCTATCCCCTACTTCCAGCCTCCTCCCCCTCCCCCCACCCCAACCCTCCCCCACCCCCTCCCCGACCCTCCCCCTCCCTCTCCCACCCTCCGCCCCCCTCCCTCCTTCCCCAACCCCTCAGCCATCCATCCAGCACGCCCTCCCCCATCACCCCCTCCCCCCTCACGCCCTCCCCCATCACCCTTTCCCGCCCCCCGTCTCACGTCAAGAAAATATAAGAGATAAGATAAAGATGAAACGCAAGAAAACCAAAAGGAAACGCACTTAACGCACCCCCATCGCTTAATTGGCTCGAAATAGTTCCTTTGAGGCCGACGCTGCCTCGTCACTGCGATCGGAATGGGGATGGC
>NC_051406.1:1768939-1769083 GCF_015228065.2 Penaeus monodon | reverse complement strand
AAAGTATAGCGAAGGAGGGAGACAGAAAGATGGGAGAAGTGACAGAAGTGATGTTAGTTAAGGAGTAAACAGGAGAGGATTTGGGTAATCAAATACATTCTTCAAAGCAATCTTATCTAACATCCCCTTTAAATATATCGTCTC
>NC_051406.1:1768298-1768691 GCF_015228065.2 Penaeus monodon | reverse complement strand
GAGAGTCCCCCCCCCACCCAAGAGGTCACCCAGAACCCCCCCCACATCCAAAAATCCAAGACGCACCTGTCACTTATCCTTACGGAAATCCTTCCCCTATTTTTGCGAAAGCTTTTGGATAAAAAGAGGAAGGGATTTCACGCCCCATTGGATAATAAGAAGGAGATCAAATCCTTTAAGTTTTCATCGTGGATTGTGTTCTCGAGAGGCAAGTGGGCGTGGCTTCCTGCGCCCACCGAAGAGCTTGGCCCCGCCCTCTTGTCTTTTCTCTTTGGTCTTTTCTGCTGTTCTCTTCTGTCCCTTTCTTTCTCTATTTGTCGTTTTCTTGTTTTTCTGCATGTTTATGTTTTTTTTATCTACTTTTCGTCTATTATTCTCTTTCTTATTTTTCTT
>NC_051406.1:1767970-1768177 GCF_015228065.2 Penaeus monodon | reverse complement strand
ATTCTATAACTCTCTAACTCTATCTATCTATCTAACGCTCTCTCCTTCCTTCTCCCTCCCTCCGTCTCCTCTTTTTTCTTTTTCTTTTTTACTTTTAGAGCCACAGTAACCAACAGGTTTTCTGAGCTTTCTTCCGCCCCTATATACGGCAGCCTTCATTGCAATCTTCCTCCAAGTGGAAAGGAGGGGAAGTGAGGTGTGAAGACG
>NC_051406.1:1767444-1767867 GCF_015228065.2 Penaeus monodon | reverse complement strand
CCCCCCTACCCTCGTGCGTGCGTGAACATAACCGTTCAGAAATCATTCCTTTAATCTAATCAAATTAAAAAGAGATAATTGTTAACCGCTTTTTTTTTTTTGGGGGGGGGGGGGATGGAATCAAATACCCAATCGGCGCCCTTTCTTGTTGACATAAATGCCGCGGATTCACCGAAGGGGTCGAGTTACTTGACGGCGCACAGCTGCAATTCGCACCGCCACTATTCGCACATCCGTTCGGAGCTTCGAAGGCGATTGGAATGCTTCGATTTCGGTCAAGTGAGCCTCAGATAACCGATGATAAGAGAGGGATTAGATATCCTTCGCTAGTTTTCCAGGAAGGACGGAGGGGGGGGAGGTGCTTAAGATACCTGTGAGGCGAAATTAGCCGCCATCACGATAGGTGAAGGTATCGGTTCGAAA
>NC_051406.1:1766829-1767123 GCF_015228065.2 Penaeus monodon | reverse complement strand
ATTTTAGTAAAAATGCTCGTAGCAAAATTTACCAATGAAAAAAAGGGGTTCCCAGTGCATGCATATGTTGTTGCACACGAGGAACTTAATATTGTTGCTATAATATTGCAAAGGCAACGAAAACACCGCGGAAAGTTTTAGTATCAAACTTCTGCCAGTAACAAAAGGCGTATTATTGGCCACATTTCACTCAGGTTTGCAATGTACGTTAAGGAAATAACGTTATTTATTATTAGGCAATTTAGGGTTTCATGTTTATTGCAAATGCTAATTGCATACATAAGGCTCCTTATC
>NC_051406.1:1766404-1766515 GCF_015228065.2 Penaeus monodon | reverse complement strand
AAGACAGACAAACAGAGGAGACACCATAGATAAACTTCAAAGAGCTTATCTCGAAATTAGGGTAAGGGAAAGGGACGGGGAGAGAGAGCGAGCGATTTCACGCCACGAGGA
>NC_051406.1:1766200-1766375 GCF_015228065.2 Penaeus monodon | reverse complement strand
AGGCGAGGGGAAACGGGGGGGCGGGGTCATCACTAGGCTCTCAAATAGGTCGAAAAGGGGGAAGGTCACGCTCGGAAAATAAATCGGGAATAGATATTTACTCAGGGACTCTGGTCTTTGCCGACATAGCGATGCGGTAATGCTAATGCTGCTGGGGAGGGAGGCTGTGCTTTGG
>NC_051406.1:1765444-1765962 GCF_015228065.2 Penaeus monodon | reverse complement strand
GACGTTCCAGTTATTACTACTACCATACTAACCATCGCTCTGAACTTCAACATGTTAGATATTGTGATGCGTAGGCCCTCCCCCCCCCCCATATCCCTTTCCCTCTCTTCACCCCATTCTCTTCCATTCTCCCTCCTCTTGCCGTTATTCTCATTTGCGATATTTTCTCTATAACCTGCATTCACTTCCCTTATTGTTTTCTTTGCCATTCCACCCTTTGTCGTCCCTTCCTCCTCCTCCTCTTCCCTATTCATTACACTTCTTCTTGTACCTTCCTCTCCCCTACCCCAGGCCTCACCTACCCCCCACCCTTACCCCCCACTCCTACCCCCTTACCTCCTCCTTTCCCCCCCTCCCCCCCTCCTATCCCTTCTCTGCTCCCCCCCTCCTGCTTGGACTATCCCCCCTACCCTCCATTTATGATACCCTCGCCATGCATAATGTAAAGCGGAAGCCGAATTACCTGTCCTGAGTGACCGAAACGCGAGACGTCATTATTACCTGTCGGACCAGGCGTC
>NC_051406.1:1765067-1765191 GCF_015228065.2 Penaeus monodon | reverse complement strand
GCAGACAGACAGACGGAGGAGTAAAGGAAAATATATTTAGGTGTTTCGGGCATTACATGAGGGAGAGGGAGGTGAGGATGGGGAGGGGAAGAAAGAGAAAGCAATGGGGCAAAAAATGAAAGGG
>NC_051406.1:1764346-1764826 GCF_015228065.2 Penaeus monodon | reverse complement strand
GTTACGAAAGCGCGAGAGAGAGCAAAAGGCGCCCTCGCTGGCCGCCTCCCTCCAGCCGCCTCCCTCCAGCCGCCTCCCTCCAGCCGCCTCCCTCCAGCCGCCTCCCTCCAGCCGCCGCTCCCGACTCGGCCGCCGCTTGGCTGTAAAGCAAATCTGAATTCCCTTCTTCAACTTCACTTCAGCGAGAACCAGTTTTTGCGAGCGGCTGAGCGCGGGTTAGTTTACGGCGTGTCGTTGTATGGATACTTATAACTGTATCTTAACCTTTAGATGCAAAGAGCTGTAGTAAAAAGTAGATGTGTAAGTTCGCTGTTGTTTTGGGGAGTGTGTAGGAGAGGGTGGATGGCACGGACGTAGAGGGGAGATGCAGAGGAGGGAATGAAGGAGAGATAGGAGGAGGAAGAAAGGAGGAAGGCGAGAAGGAGGGGAGGTTGGGTGGATGAAGGAGCGAAGAGAAGGAGAGGAAGATTGGGGTGTCGA
>NC_051406.1:1763841-1764299 GCF_015228065.2 Penaeus monodon | reverse complement strand
GGTGAGGTTGGGTGGATGAAAGAGGGAATAGAAAGAAAAAAACGAAGTCAAGAGAAACGTAGATTATGAAGGTAAAGGACACCAAGTTTATGCTTTCAGTTTATTTAATACACTCAACATTGCGCCAAAATTTCTCGTTCGACGCAGCTGTGGCTCGGTAAGCGATCTGATATGCCTTTACTACACGATTTAAACTTTATACACAATCTACATAGCCCCTGTAACAGAATGTACGTATTTTCGACTCACTCTTTAAACTGGCTTCAATCAATGCAGGAACTTTAATTAACTATACGCTCTGCCTCAATCTACAGCTTCCCCAGTCTACAGTCTACAAAGTTCATTGATCGACACATTCTACAATAATTTCTGAATTTGTGTATATTCTCTCTGAAAAGTGTCCTGAATATGCACGCGCATCTGTCTCTCGAATTTACACAGTCTGAGGTCTCTTGAAC
>NC_051406.1:1763034-1763496 GCF_015228065.2 Penaeus monodon | reverse complement strand
ACACCCACACAAGATTGAAACCCTCACACAAAGATACAAACTCTTATCATTCTAGTCTTTGCTTGACACATTCAGCGCAGCATCGCGACCCTCCTTATTCTACGCAGTGTCCTCAATGCACACATCGAGAACACACGACTGCATATGACGCGAGATGCCCCGTTCCCTAGACAATAAGTTGTTTATTATTTATGAGCTCTTGTGACTATTGTATATATATATCTCTCTCTCGATGATGTCAAGAAAGCCTTGACAACGCTGAAGGTTTTTTTTGTTTTGTTTGCTTGAAGGAGACTTTCCACTTTTCCTTTGCTTGTTTCGTGATGTGATTACTTGTTTTTTTTATTATTTTCTTTTTTTGTAATTGTTTTCTTTGTTGTATTGTTTTTTTTTCTCTTTTTGTTATATTTTCTTATTGGTGTCTGGATGTGTTTATTATATTGAAGTATAATTATATACATA
>NC_051406.1:1762559-1762876 GCF_015228065.2 Penaeus monodon | reverse complement strand
TTTACTATTATTCCTAACTGTCCTTAACCACATTGCCAGGAGACAGGTGTGAGAAAGGGGGAGGGAGATACGTAAGGAGGGGGGAGGGGAGAGGGAGGAAGGGGGGAAGGGGGGACACTGTGCATCTTCTCTCACACGTATAAATTAAATTAAAGGTGCCACATGCATTAAGGCTTCGTGTGGGCTCTAGTACCTCCTCCCCCCCCAAAAAAACACATCCACACACATATCAGTTGTATTCTCGCAACGTGCATAATTCATTTTATTTGGCTTTATATTTGTGTACTGTTTCGTGTCGTAAATGATATATAGTTGCC
>NC_051406.1:1762283-1762435 GCF_015228065.2 Penaeus monodon | reverse complement strand
ACGTATGTCTGTGTGTATTCATGCATACATTAGGTATTTATGCGAGTCTATGCTGCACAGACTTAGGAACCAGTAGATGTAATAACAATGTAGCTTTAAGCAAACATATTAACAAATTCATTTACACTCACTACAGCACACACAGGCACCGG
>NC_051406.1:1761927-1762106 GCF_015228065.2 Penaeus monodon | reverse complement strand
ACACAACCTCCATCCTCGCTACACACACGCGCGCACGCCTGCCGTCCACCCCTGGCCACTAACCCTAGCCACTCGGAGACAAGTCCAGACACTTTTGCCTTAAAGACACAGACAGCAATCCTTACCCTCCCTCATGTACCGTTGGAGATCGAGCAAAAACAAGGTCGATGGTACTAGGA
>NC_051406.1:1761657-1761899 GCF_015228065.2 Penaeus monodon | reverse complement strand
GTGTAATGTGACCGGTCGTTGCTTTTTTTTAAGGTTTTCGAAAAGGTTCGTTCAGGCGGGTCGATAGTATATAAAATCGTTCGATAGATAGGGGAGTCTGTTCGTTCGTTTCAATGTTGCCGTTTCTCTTGGATAATGATGATTGGATATGCAATGTTGCAAGGGATTTGCAACAGCAGGGAAACTGGCGTTGGAGTATAAGCACTCAGCGGGGATAAAGTACTGTGCTTTTGTATGCATCA
>NC_051406.1:1761439-1761630 GCF_015228065.2 Penaeus monodon | reverse complement strand
AATTCCTTGTGTTTGGGAATGCATGTTTGGATTTCATTGCAAATGTGTAAGTATTAACGTGTTCCATAAGGGATTGACTCATGCGTTGCGTTGATTCACTCATTCACTCACATCTTTCCACGCTTTCACTCATGATTTCTTGAGACGTGTGTGCTTGTGTCTTTCGATGGCGAGGAGGAAGATTGGAGACG
>NC_051406.1:1760120-1761245 GCF_015228065.2 Penaeus monodon | reverse complement strand
GACATGAAACGTACCTACAACAGAAGCCAAACTTTTATGTCAACCAAATTAAAGGGAGGAACAGGAGGAGGAGAAGGAAGGGAGACAGGAGGAGGGAAACAGGAGGAGAGGAGGAAGGAGAGAGAAGAAGGAGGAAGGGAGGGAGAGAGACGAGAAGGAAGATTATAGAAAAGAGAGAGAAGATAAGGAAGGAAGGAAAGAGAGGAGAGGAGGAAGGAAAGGGAGAAGGAGAAGGGAAGAGCGAGAGAGGAGAGAAGGAGGAAGAGAGATGGGAAGAGGAAGAAAAGAGGAGAGATGGGAAGAGAGAAGGAAAAAAATAAAAGAAAAGAGGAAGGAAAAAAGAGATGGAAGAAAAGATAATAAAAGAGGAGGCGAAACAAAGACAAAAGAAAAGAGAAGAGGAGGAACAAGGAAGAGATTGGAGGAAAGGACGACTTCATGACCAGGTCTTGTCATGAGACATGTCGCAGTCATGTCACGAGTCTTCAGATGTCCACAGTCTTCTCTCGGGACGACCTGAAACGACCTCCTGACGTGACCTGCAATCAGGGCTAAATTTGGCCGCCGCTGATATTCACGGGAGGTCGATGGCTGCTGGAGGGGGGAGGGGGAGGGGGGGAGGGGAAAGGGGAGGGTGGGGGTGAGAGGAGGGGGTGGGGGAAAAGGGGGGAGGGGTAAATTGGTGTAGGAGGAGAAGGGGAAGGTTGGATCGTTAGGGGGGAAAGGGGGGGGGGGGTGTAGACGGAGGGATGGGGGTGGAGGGGTGAGGGGATGAAGAGAGGGAGGGGTGGGGGGGTAGAGAAAGGGGTGGGGAAGGGGGGTTGATGGGGAGGGTAGAAGAAGGGATGATGGGGAAGGGGGAGAGAGGTGATGGGGAAAGGAGGAGATGGGGAAGAGGGGTGATGGGAAGAGGCGGGGAAGGGAGGGATGGTTGAAAGGAGGGGAATGGGAGGGAGGGGGTGATCGGGGGGGGGGGGGGTGAAGGGGAAATTAGAGGTGTATTTCTTTCCTCTCATCTTTTCATCTGTTGCCTTGTTATCTTCTGTTCTTTTTTTCCTCTCTCTCTCTCTTTATTTATTTTTTTTAAACACTTTACAGTAGCATGAAACACAAAAGAAATATACA
>NC_051406.1:1759743-1759926 GCF_015228065.2 Penaeus monodon | reverse complement strand
ACCACCCTCATCCTCTTTCCATGAAATCCGTTTACCTCCATTTCCCCCACTGCGATCGAGGGGGAAAAGGAGTCAGTAGAAGTGACCATACAACAAATGGCCTTTTTCTGATGGAAAAGGACCATCGCTTTTAAGAAAAAGAAAAAAGAAATCCAACAATTTCCAATGAAAATAAGTGTAATC
>NC_051406.1:1759089-1759293 GCF_015228065.2 Penaeus monodon | reverse complement strand
CCTCGGCGCACACCCCTTCAACCTGCCTCCGTTACAGCCACTTCAGGAACCATGTTATTGCTTCCTTCCTTCGATTCGGTTCCGCCTAAGTGTTCTTAACGACGCCGTGTGCTGGCTCGAGTTTTGCCCTCCGCGTTCTTCGTGTTCTTCGCGTGCGTTCTTCGTGTTCTTTCTGTTCGTTGGGATTTGCGGAGACTTCTAGAT
>NC_051406.1:1758622-1758686 GCF_015228065.2 Penaeus monodon | reverse complement strand
CCGACAAAAGATAACACTAAAGATAGGTAAATACGGGCAAAATGTCATGCGCTGGGAAAGTGGT
>NC_051406.1:1758005-1758258 GCF_015228065.2 Penaeus monodon | reverse complement strand
CCTTTTCCCTCGCATTCCTCCGCAGAATCTGATACACAAAGATGACTGGTCGATCCTACGCTGTCTGTTTTCATTTCGTGTTGTGTTGACGATGGTGAATTGTGGTGGTCTTTGTGATGACTGCGGTGGTGAGGAGTATGTGAGGGTTATGGTGATGTGGTCTTAATGGCGGTCATCACCATTGTTTTACCTGTTTATTGACGTCATCACCACCATCGTCATCACGCAAGATCTTGTAATCAATTCGATATGG
>NC_051406.1:1757421-1757563 GCF_015228065.2 Penaeus monodon | reverse complement strand
CATCATGCTGCGGGAAGAGAAAGCCTACTTAGTATTCTCCGAGAATCTTGGATTTACTTCTATTTTTCCTCTTTATCGGCAAGTGAAGGCTATTCCATCTTTCGCTATCTCTCGCTTCCTTAAGAGAGAATATGTCGCGGAT
>NC_051406.1:1757086-1757165 GCF_015228065.2 Penaeus monodon | reverse complement strand
TGTTTTAAAGTGGGGTGGGGGTAATGGAGGGTTATAGGGGGGTGAGGGAGGGGGGAGCAATGTGCATTGTTTGAATACG
>NC_051406.1:1756679-1756743 GCF_015228065.2 Penaeus monodon | reverse complement strand
ACAAGCAAGTTCTACTCGACTCAGAAAAGTTTATCCTTGTTCTCGGAAAATATAAAAGGGCATA
>NC_051406.1:1755868-1756116 GCF_015228065.2 Penaeus monodon | reverse complement strand
TGAAACTAAAAAAACAAACATGAATTCAGAGAACAAGAAAATAGAGATAAGTAAAAATGAAAAAGGGAGAACAGACGAGACAGGAACGAAGGGAGAAGTGGAAAGGGAGGGAGGAACGGCGGGGGAGGGGGGGGGTAGTCTGAGAACGAGGTCATGGCACAAAGTAATTTCCGAGGTCAACCAACTGCATCACATCTGCCCATGTATGCGTGAACGTTAAATGCATTTCCAGGTGTGAAGGAATTAAA
>NC_051406.1:1755324-1755572 GCF_015228065.2 Penaeus monodon | reverse complement strand
CAGAAAGGAAAAAAAAAAGGAACGAGACAGAGACAAGAAATACAGACAAACATATACAGAAACGCAGGTGATTTTTTTTTTCTTCTCCTTTGTAAGAAACGTCCAAAACCGTCAAAGAAATATCACACGTTTCCTGTCAGGTTTTGTATCACTATTCATCGACAAACGACAGTCTTTTCCCCGATGCGTCAAAAATTAAAAATATGTCCAGCCGAAAGTTACATCTGTAGTTGATCATGACGTGGCTC
>NC_051406.1:1754953-1755133 GCF_015228065.2 Penaeus monodon | reverse complement strand
AGGGCGAAAGATGCACAGGATTGCTTTCACTGTGCCTTCCCGCAGAGCTGCCTGCTTGGGGATCCCGCCACAGACTGCGGTCGGGATTAATAGAAGGAGCAGTATGGACTTAACACGTATGAGAGAGGAACAGGAGATATTTTGGTGTTGAGATATTTTGCAGGCGAGGATTAGGGGGGC
>NC_051406.1:1754396-1754475 GCF_015228065.2 Penaeus monodon | reverse complement strand
TCAAACACAATTACCTCAACACGAAACCTATTTGAGGAACGTGATCAAATCGATTTTTTATTTTTTTAATATTTAATAA
>NC_051406.1:1754216-1754348 GCF_015228065.2 Penaeus monodon | reverse complement strand
GCCTCATAATTAGACGAGTCACCCAGCGTTTATATTCTCTCTAATTCCCTTCGTCTGGAAAAGTGAAAGCAATAGACGAGGGAACTGCGACTCAGCATAAATTTGCTTGCACACTCACAGGCACTCGGGGGA
>NC_051406.1:1753129-1753305 GCF_015228065.2 Penaeus monodon | reverse complement strand
TTTTGAAAACACGGCCAGGTGCACACATCGTTTCGCAATGAAGAAGCAATATTGCAGATAAGAAAATATTGCACGTGCCATTGCAACTGAACAACCTTACATAACTATTGATTGGTCTTGTGTATTGCATCAGGATAAAAATTCAGAGTAGTGTGAGATTTTACTATCACTGCCAT
>NC_051406.1:1752392-1752650 GCF_015228065.2 Penaeus monodon | reverse complement strand
GCTTCAGTTTAGGAGGATTTTCTCATAATTCATTTTGTTTTTATACTGTTATAAAAAGAGAGAGGGAAAGAAAAATATATAATCTAATGAACCCAGAAATGCATAACGTTTTAGACTAATTATAATAGTCACAAAAAAATGAAAATATGAATTAAGAGAATCTGCTACGTGTCATAATTGTGTATTTTCGTTGGATTTATCATTTCTGTCTTTCCTTCCACATTTTGTTACGCTCACACACATACACACGCACATCCA
>NC_051406.1:1751714-1751965 GCF_015228065.2 Penaeus monodon | reverse complement strand
GGTCGTAAAACACTTACGAAACCACACTGTTATAGAGGTTAGTGACAGAGAATTGTCAATAATTTTATCGTAATTTTAGCTATTATTATTTTTATTTGTTCCTTATATAATTTTGTATTAGAAGAAGGAGGAGAAAGATAAGAAGGAGAGGGAGAAAGAGAGAGATAAGAGAGAAACGCTAAGCCAAATAAACCTCGTCTCTTTCCTCGGGAAAGAAAATGCAATTAAATATCATTTAATTTAGTGGTAAA
>NC_051406.1:1751087-1751208 GCF_015228065.2 Penaeus monodon | reverse complement strand
GAAGGTTCTTGTGGTTTCAGCGTCCGAGAGAGCGGGCGTGGCGTTGTGTGGGCGGCTTGGCTAGGAGTGGCGGGGGGGGAGGGGGAAGGGGTGACTCATTTGTGGGAAAGTCGTGTGTGTA
>NC_051406.1:1750974-1751056 GCF_015228065.2 Penaeus monodon | reverse complement strand
AAATTGGGGGTTGTAAGTTGGTTTTCACTGTTAGACATATATGTACATTATAGGTGAGCGTTTATTTATGGCAGTGTTTAAT
>NC_051406.1:1750732-1750833 GCF_015228065.2 Penaeus monodon | reverse complement strand
TTGTATCTGCCTATAAATTTATCTATTTAGCAATCTTAATGTCTCCCAGTTTATATATATGTGTGTTCGTCTATAATTCTATATATTTATCTTTCTCTATG
>NC_051406.1:1750360-1750526 GCF_015228065.2 Penaeus monodon | reverse complement strand
GACCTTCCCAGTCTTCATTGTCTTTCTCTTTCAGTTTTATGAGAAAAGTGAAAATATCAGGTGGTAGGCGGAGTGGAGGGGGGGGGGGTGATGAGAACCCAGCTGTCGCATTCGGTCATTTTATGCCTCGGGCCCGATCCGGCTTGATAGGGAATGCCACCTGCAT
>NC_051406.1:1749804-1749898 GCF_015228065.2 Penaeus monodon | reverse complement strand
CACATGCAACCTTTATTTATGGGTTCAAAAAGACACTTTTACGACAGTCTTCGATATCCGCCATTTGTCACATATTGTATGAGGCTGAAATACG
>NC_051406.1:1749567-1749757 GCF_015228065.2 Penaeus monodon | reverse complement strand
ACGGTTTGTGTGATATATGCAGAGGATCCCGGTTAGGATGTTTATATGTCATACGGTTGAGTTTCGGGTTTTGTAATGAATGTTTTTATTATCATATTCTGTATTATGTAACCTTCTTGTACTTGCTTATGTACACGGAATATATACATGTATACTGAGAGATGTTCACACAAAAATAAAAGATATATTG
>NC_051406.1:1749115-1749250 GCF_015228065.2 Penaeus monodon | reverse complement strand
TCGGTTGCAATTCGTCTGCCATTCATGTTACGTGCAATCTGCAATGACACGTTATGGTCAATGGGTCGCTATTGTTAGTAACACGAACATTCGATTTTTAGACTTGTGGAGGTTACAGGTGAACCGTGGGCGTAG
>NC_051406.1:1748705-1748870 GCF_015228065.2 Penaeus monodon | reverse complement strand
AAAAGGTGGATGAAAGAGAAAGAAACGTAGGAGAAAGTGAAGGGAAGGAAGAAAAGGGAGAGTGGAAGAAAGAAAAAAAATAAAAGGAGATAGAATAAACAAGGGAAAACGAAAGAAGAGAAAAAACGATAAGGGAAATGGGTACAGGAGAAAGAGAATGGGGAT
>NC_051406.1:1748484-1748637 GCF_015228065.2 Penaeus monodon | reverse complement strand
AGAGAGAATTGGGCTAATCTACTTTGATGTGAACGTGACTCGGTTGCCAAGGAGTGTATTTCTTTCTCTCTCCTGTCAGTGGGACTCTGTCTTAGAAGAATCGTACATAGGTCTTGTATCGCCTCCCCGGCCGCCGTGGCCCTCGCGCCGACC
>NC_051406.1:1748203-1748342 GCF_015228065.2 Penaeus monodon | reverse complement strand
TCGTATATCAATGTCTCCCTTTTTTACAAAAGAAGAACAAAGGAGAGAAAGTGTTAAGAACAGGAAAGAACATTGTTGCGCGCATTGTTTCATCTTGCAGACCGTAGTTCACGATGTCGGATTTTTGCAATGTTGTGTC
>NC_051406.1:1747691-1747761 GCF_015228065.2 Penaeus monodon | reverse complement strand
AAAGAACAGATTCGGAAATGAGGCGCATAAACACGGATTCGAGAATAATCGACTAAAATACACCGTCCGG
>NC_051406.1:1747144-1747239 GCF_015228065.2 Penaeus monodon | reverse complement strand
TCATCCTCCCTTTAATGCACCTTCCACGTAGGTACATTAAGGGATTTGAGAACAGGTCAGGGGAAAGGTCAGGCAGTGGTGAATGCTGATGATGG
>NC_051406.1:1746277-1746756 GCF_015228065.2 Penaeus monodon | reverse complement strand
ACTAGATAAAGCTGTACAAATTTGTGAATTGATTTCACGTCACAATGTCTGACGTGATGTCAAAATCCCATAAAAATACGGTATCCTCATATTTTGTTGAAAAAGAAAATGAAGAAGAGAGGAAGAGGGGAGGGGGAGAGAGAAGGGGAGAGAGGGAAGTAGAGAAGGAACGAGGGGATAGTAAAAAGAACGAGAGAAAGAGGGAAGACAGGGGAAAGAGAAGGGAATAGTGAGCAGGAGAGACGGAAGAATTTTAAAAGAGAGAGAGGTAAGCGGGAAAGATAGACAGAAAGGGAAGTGGGAGACAAGGAAGGGGGAGAGGAGAAGGAAGAAGAGGAAGGATATTTTCCTTGGGTCGTTCCGTTCCGCGTTCAATTGTACCCAACGAAAGAACTCACTTGGGAATAATTCGTGTTATTTCCAACTCTCGTTACAAAGGAACATTTCCTAATCAGGTGTTTTCCTAATTAAAGAGAGAA
>NC_051406.1:1745962-1746112 GCF_015228065.2 Penaeus monodon | reverse complement strand
GGGGGAGATCCTTAAAATCTTACGGGCACTGAATTAACCAGATCTCATTAAGAAAGCCAACGTCATTTGCGCAATGAGAAGAGGCAATATGAGCACATTTTCTTTACTTGATTATCCGCTTGGAAAGAAAATGGGGAATTGTATGAGTTT
>NC_051406.1:1745141-1745310 GCF_015228065.2 Penaeus monodon | reverse complement strand
CTTCCTATTTTGGACGAAGATTAATTTTCATTTGCATTCTACGCGTTCATCCTCGGTTGTTATGCAGATTCCTTGCAACATAATTAATGATCTCACTCATTATTTTTTTCTTCTGATTCCAGGTAACGTGAATGATGTCACAAAACTGGAACAGCGGCCGTGAGTTACG
>NC_051406.1:1743969-1744066 GCF_015228065.2 Penaeus monodon | reverse complement strand
GTGGTCCTCAGGTGTGTACACGAAAGGAGACAGGAAATCGGCGAGCAAGAGGTCGGGTGTTTTTTCCCGAAGAGAAATTACGAAAGGAAGAAAAAGG
>NC_051406.1:1742531-1742618 GCF_015228065.2 Penaeus monodon | reverse complement strand
GTGCTTGCTAACTATTAGAACAAAATCATAGTTATTATAGAGACGAAATTACAAGCCTTTGGAGAAAAAAAAAAGTTTTACTGTCAG
>NC_051406.1:1741949-1742287 GCF_015228065.2 Penaeus monodon | reverse complement strand
CAAACAGAGGCACCGTTAAACGCACAAGGAGAGTTTATCATTCTGAATATATGTAAACGCAAACATTTACATCTCGGATTAAATTTTAAAATCTGGCAACCGGCTGCGTATATTGATGCTGCAATAGGGTGGTCTCTCATTTAAATGTTCTAAAACTGAGTTTATTGAATTGCATCTATTATCCCGTTTTGTCAATAGAGTAAAGGGGGGGGGAGGAGCAATAGCCTGAAATGTGACTTCGTTTTCGGTACTGAATCACCATGACAAGAGAGCCACTTAATTTGCATATACAAATAAGTGGTCACTGAACCGAGATGCTTTTCGCTTTTTGATTCGTG
>NC_051406.1:1741750-1741851 GCF_015228065.2 Penaeus monodon | reverse complement strand
TTGAGGCAGCTACGTTTTATCCCCTGATCCGGATAATAAAACTGAAAAGAAACTTATCAAGAAATGAGCGTTAAGATCTAAAAAAACGAATTACATGGCAT
>NC_051406.1:1741065-1741670 GCF_015228065.2 Penaeus monodon | reverse complement strand
AAAACTCACCCCCCCCCCCCCGTTCATTTACCTCTCCCGGCATCCGGTAGTTCAGATCATGGCCGGGAGGAGGTCAAAGGTCGACTTATTCTCCCAGCGGGGTCAAAGGTCAAGCCGAGGTCACGTGGGCGGGTCACATCGGTAGAACAACCGGCGGGTTATTGTTCTCGCTTTGTGACGTCATTCTTGATCGTGATGATTAATAACAACGATGACGTAATAGGTTTCGTTAAGATAAGGTAATTTCTTCTGTTAGATCTCATTCTATTTAATTACTTTCTTGTTAAGTTCTATCTGCATGAAACTCGCTTTTGTCTATTCATTTATTCATTAACAACTAAACGAATTTCCACAAACAAATGAAAAAAATGTAATTTCGACTCAAACAATAGATCAATGAAAATTTATCAAGATGGGAAAAAAGCAACATAATGATACTACTAAAAAAAACGAAACCAAAATTAACATCATGGCAACTGAACATCATGACGGAGTTGCGCAATTTCTCCAATAGATGGCGGTAGTGACTGGCGGCGCTTTGAAAGTCCAGGATGAGGCTGAGATCATGGCTATAAAGCAGGGGAAAAAATCGCATTCCGAGGCAT
>NC_051406.1:1739179-1739409 GCF_015228065.2 Penaeus monodon | reverse complement strand
TGCGTATGTGTGTTTTAAAGCAGTAACCCTCAAAACAGGCCAGAAAACGCCCCTTTGACACGAGGACCAGAGGACCCGGCGAGGCTTTAAAGGGATAACACGCCTAGTCCAAAACCGCAGCACCTCCCTAAGGCGTCAACCAACCTCTGTCTGACCCGAAAGTTCAAAAGAATGCGGTGGAGATTCGGCGCTTTTAGATAAATAAATGCCTTCGTTCTGGATGCTATTGA
>NC_051406.1:1737968-1739152 GCF_015228065.2 Penaeus monodon | reverse complement strand
GGTGATTGTCTATTTATATTTGTGGTTTTTGGTTAGTATCGTCTGGTATTTACTTTAGGTTCGTAGTCATATTTTGCAGCGTGCGTAGACATCATAGAAAACGGAATGGGTTGCCGTTAGGGGAGACTATGTTATATTGTGATTCAAAGGTCATATTATTCTTGTTTTGTCTCGTGTTTCGATTTGAAAGAAGATATCAGCGAAGAGGAAAGTTCTTTTAAAGACAATAAGCAATAATTCATTTACCTGATATCTTCAATCTTATTTGGTTGTTGCACATTTCCTTGCATATTCAATTGCAATCGTTTGCATAATAGTGAAAAGATATTAGACACTGCACGTAACTCATCTTACATTGCAGATACTTATCAAACCAACGTATATGAAGAATAAAAAGAACAAACTGCATATTGATTACACTAATAAAAGTTATAAAATTAATGCGAAGTTTCTATTTCTCATTACTTATTAATCATCCATTTACCTCTTAACCTTTTCTCTTTTTTTCCTCCCGTACGAAAAACAAAAGACGATCGAAACAAAGGAAAAGCGATTCGATTCCAAGAATATAAACGAAATGATTACCTTCGTTGCGGGATATCGTTTTTCGTTATTATTATCATTTAAAAAATATATATATATATCTATGCCTTCAAGCATAAAATGAAACCCTCCTTTAACTCGCATATTTAATGAAACTCTTGAATTTCCTTATGAATGTGACAGCTATCGGGGCGTTGTTTGTGTGCAATGTGCAACCAAGATCATTAATTAACAAGATTGCTTGATTATATCACGGAGTTGCCAGACACCGCCAGCTTCCGTGGGAGGGTTGTAGCATGTCACTAAGCTTGTATGTCTGTGTGTCTGCGTGTATTATTATTGTTGTTTTTCTATTATGCGTGTTGTTTTTATCATGAAGTGTGTATATATTTGCAAAAGAAGGAGTGTGCAATTGAATTTACTTTACATATTTTGTCTTATTATTCCTAAATTGAGAGTTGCTTTTAATATCATAATTAATAACGGATATATATTTTTTCTAATGATTCTTCTCTCCAGCAAAACTACAAACTCACTATACACCGCACCACCAAATAGTCACCATAATAACGAAAAGGGTGTAAAGGAAAATGAACAACAATGAACTTTTTTCAAGACACTGTGACTTCACCATAACTCAC
>NC_051406.1:1737696-1737785 GCF_015228065.2 Penaeus monodon | reverse complement strand
TTAGTATGTATATGCATGAAAAATATATATATTTTTAATATGAGTTACACGTGACATATTAACAAAAGCACTCCACCTTTTCCCCCGAT
>NC_051406.1:1737380-1737509 GCF_015228065.2 Penaeus monodon | reverse complement strand
AGGGAGGGGAAAATCCACAGCCTTTTAAGCCCTAACACACAACAACGTCATCCCATCAAAGCAAACTCCAGCAACTAAATCCGGGTTAAATTGTGGTTAATTTCGTCTTGATCAAGCCATTTTGGGATT
>NC_051406.1:1736667-1736907 GCF_015228065.2 Penaeus monodon | reverse complement strand
CAAAAATAAAGATTAAAACAAACAACAAATCAACAGGAACAAGAAGATACAAAAAAGAACAAGAGAAAACAAGAATAAAAGGGAAAGAGAAAGACCTGAAAGGAAAAAAAACGAAAACAAGGGAGAAAGGAGGGTGCGGTCTCCCCCCTCCCCCCTCCCCCCACTCTGCCATTGAGGCCGATATATTCTTTCTAAACACCAAGTATACCTGCTGTTCTCTCCGTGCTTGTGGGTGGTATG
>NC_051406.1:1735685-1736305 GCF_015228065.2 Penaeus monodon | reverse complement strand
ATTACAGATACATTTTTTTTATTGTTATGCCTCCAAACGAACACATGTATGTCTGCAAATGTATATAAATGATATGCAAAAGAAATAAATGTATGGACTATAAGCATGGGTGTATGATTGATGCATAAAAGTGTATGATTGTATGGACGAAAGGTATTAATACATAGCCAATAAGTAAAAAATTATAAATGTGTGGATGTATGGCCGATAAGCAAAAATGTACGAATGTAGGAACGACAAGTATGAAAAATGTATGAATGCATGATAAATACGTAAAATGTATGAATGCATGATATATACGTAAAATGTATGAATGCATGATATATACGTAAAATGTATGAATACATGATATATACGTAATAATATATGTGGATGCATGAATGATACGTAAAAAATGTATGAACGCATGACTGATACGTAAAAAAATGTATGAACAGTACGTAAAAATGTATGGATGTGTGTCGGATGCAAGTAAGAGGCATCTGCCTCCCTCTCCCCGCCGCCCGTGTGTGCGTAACGCGTCCGAACGATTTGCTGTAAGTGCGGATGATGGTGTCATAGCAACGGGCCTAAGGCGATCGCTGTCACCACACCTGGAGGTCGCCATGACAACGTCCCAG
>NC_051406.1:1735035-1735371 GCF_015228065.2 Penaeus monodon | reverse complement strand
ATTTATTTCTCCGAAGACAAACCATTCCATTAAAAATAACACAACGTATTAATCATCTGTCGCCTCTTCGTTTCTTTTCCTTTTTTTAATTATTATTCTCTTTGGCTTTATCTTCCGACAGCCTTCGCGCCCACGCACTCCCACACTCCCTTCTATACGTAAAGGTGAAGATGTCTTACAATACTAGAAGGGAAATCGCTCTTACGGACATGCAAAAAGAAAACGAAAAAAAAAATTCTTCTCGATTTCTATTCTGAATCATAAAGTTGGAAAGCGTTTTATAACCAATACATCGTTGTCTAACTACGCACTGGATGTAAAGCTTTTTTCATAGGC
>NC_051406.1:1734442-1734676 GCF_015228065.2 Penaeus monodon | reverse complement strand
AATGGATTTATTTACATTTTTGTGAGTGCCACACCTGATACCCTGTTACAAAGCGCATTGCCTTAGAACCGAGCGTGGGAAACAGAGTGTGCGGTTAACCGGTTCATTCTTCTGCATAACAGCACATCGGGAAAACATCCAGAGTCTCATTTAAGCGGATTAACATCGACATAAATCCGGTGTTTGGATGTGTCGGGCATGAGTAGTTACAGGTGACCCTACTTTGCTCTTTCC
>NC_051406.1:1733785-1733998 GCF_015228065.2 Penaeus monodon | reverse complement strand
CCTTACTCTTCCTTGCCCAGCCTTTAGCGCAATCCATCCAAATGATAATGTCCGAAGCGCCGCAGCCATGCAACAAAGTCAGGCCGGCAGCCGGTCGAAACCGCATTTAGTGACAGATCACGCGATAGCGGGAGACTGCGCCAGGTACAACTCGCCTGAACATGTACCGAACATGTCGCTGGCAGATGCGCCGGAGTTGTTATGGCTTGTTGA
>NC_051406.1:1733090-1733535 GCF_015228065.2 Penaeus monodon | reverse complement strand
AACGGAATATAGGAGACAAAAGCGACAAAGGCAGAAGGAAGAGAAAGATAGACAAAAAAAATATTCAAACGGATATTGAGAAACACAAATAAAAGAAACCAGAAAGTACAAGAAACAAACTAACTTGCAGAAAAAAATAGAAAACAAAGTAACAAATACATAAAAAAAACAGCCTGCCATCGCAAAGACAACAACAACAAAGACAGAAGTGAAATCTGGTCCTTTTGTCTCAAAAAAAAACAAAAATAAACACGTGTGGTCGATCATCCAATTGAACTTCAAGAGAACAAAAGGAACTCATAGGCCTATGTTCAAGAAGGAGATAAAAATAAATTGAATGTGATGTGGGTCTTTTTATTTTATTTTTTATTTGTTTCCCGTTTGTTATTGTCATCACAATTGCGTTTGACAGGTGAGAGAAGAGTGTGTGGGGGGAGTGTTGATG
>NC_051406.1:1732614-1732728 GCF_015228065.2 Penaeus monodon | reverse complement strand
CATAAGCGTGATGAAATACATAATTACTGCATCGCCTCCCCCTCCCTCAGAGCTCACCCCCCCTTTTTAATTTCAAGATTTACTAACTCAATGCATTATGATAAATTGTGGATG
>NC_051406.1:1732355-1732437 GCF_015228065.2 Penaeus monodon | reverse complement strand
TATGCTCGTGACTGACTTAATGGAAGCTTTTCAGAAATGCAAGTCTTCTGTCATAACATGCCAGGGGGATTCTGGAGCGGAA
>NC_051406.1:1732172-1732250 GCF_015228065.2 Penaeus monodon | reverse complement strand
AATAAAATGTGAGGTATGAGGGATTCTGCGCAGCGATATCGGTATACTGAAGAGGATGTGCTCAGTGTCAGCGGGAAA
>NC_051406.1:1731774-1731890 GCF_015228065.2 Penaeus monodon | reverse complement strand
AATGGCAAAGTTCGCTGTAATAAATGTAAAAAAGATATATGTAGATGAGGATGGATAGATTTACAGAACAAGAGCTGTAATTTCAGTTGAATTTCTAGCTCTGTAAAATTATTCAT
>NC_051406.1:1731176-1731285 GCF_015228065.2 Penaeus monodon | reverse complement strand
TAGGAATCCCCCCCTCCCCCCATCCACCAACACCCCCCCCCCCCCCTCGGCTACCCTCCGCCCCCACCCGAGATTTAGTCAAGTGTTTACCGATGGCCAGCGGTCGTGT
>NC_051406.1:1730937-1731122 GCF_015228065.2 Penaeus monodon | reverse complement strand
CTACGGTTCCCAAAAGACTGTTTGATGCAGATAAGCGCAAACAGTCTATCGTGTTGACCGAAGGAAACAGCATTGCAACCTTGCAAGAGGGCCGAGTCAACATTGCAAAGGTGCGGTTCTGCCGTCCTTGACCGCCCGGGTTTGGTATGGGTTTGTGCAGGGGGGGGGGAGTGTGTGTGTGACAA
>NC_051406.1:1730591-1730672 GCF_015228065.2 Penaeus monodon | reverse complement strand
CAACCAGACAGACAAAGGAAATCGAAAGAAGAAACGCAGAAAAAAACATTTAACAAACTCTGACACGAAAGAAGAGGAAGT
>NC_051406.1:1730324-1730534 GCF_015228065.2 Penaeus monodon | reverse complement strand
AAGTGAATCTACAGAGTTTATAAAACACATTAGAGTCAAATTTTCTACATAATATAAGAAATGCTGTCACTGTTTCCTAACATAAAATTCCACACTATTGGGAGTAAAATCACATTCATGTTTTATCTATTGTAGTTTTATGATCAATAATGCGCGGAAGTTGTATGATTTCAGGGATCGTAAAATAGGGGGAGATGGAATAATGTAGAT
>NC_051406.1:1729736-1729812 GCF_015228065.2 Penaeus monodon | reverse complement strand
AAAGTTCTTGGGAAAAGGGGCAGCTGAGGGTGACACTAAAGGCAGAATTAATTAATATTTTTAAAGTCGATTTTAT
>NC_051406.1:1729530-1729711 GCF_015228065.2 Penaeus monodon | reverse complement strand
TCATCGTTTTTTTCTATTCATTCATCATATATTACTTTTATTTCATTTCCTGTGTTCTTGTTTTTAATCATTTATTTTGCTTCATTTTACTATTTTTTGTAGTTTATTTGTTTGTTTATATCTGGATGGGGAGAGTGAGGGGGGGGGTAAGGTAAAATGTTATCGTTAAATTTGATATAAA
>NC_051406.1:1729114-1729486 GCF_015228065.2 Penaeus monodon | reverse complement strand
ATTACTCAATACCATTTCATCACAAAATGTTTCTTACTAAATTTTTCTTTATCATTATATTCTTATACATCCATTACCGATACGCAATGAGAAACCAATTAAAACCCTTTGGGTGTTTTCTCAACAACTACATTTTTTTTCCATAGTATCTTAGCAAGAAACCCACTTCCCCTTTCCCCTTTTAAGAAATTAAACCCGGGGAAAGATACGAGTATATATGTTTAAAGTCTCATTCCTCCCCCCTCCCCGGCAGCGACGGGAAAACCCCCAAATTAAAGAGTTTACTAGACCTCCCCCGAAAATGTCAACCTCCTGCTCCCTTTTTTTGCGTAAGGAAATTTGACATTATAACTGGTTACTTGTTAATTACTT
>NC_051406.1:1728505-1729050 GCF_015228065.2 Penaeus monodon | reverse complement strand
TATGCCTTATTTGCATATGAATGCGTTTCGGGAGCGACTTCGAAAACGGAATTCAATTTTGAAAATTTTTTTTTTACAGTTAATGTTTTAATTTGAGCTAAAATTATATCTAAAGCCGTAAAAATTGGTAAAATTGATATTGAAATCATTATAAATTCAGAATGGGACAGTCGTTCCAAAAAAGAAATGTTTTTTTTTTTTTGAGGGGGAAAAAAAATTTAAAAACCCAAAAGCGTGGGAATAAAGGGAAAGACGTGATGATTTTGGAAGAATGCGAAATTGATGATAATTTGGTAATAATGAGGGTAATAGGTTGATCGATAATTTCGTAATGGGGGCCAAAAGCTGATCATTTCTTTTTTTAAAAAAAATATTTATGATTTTATAAAGGCATATTTGGCTAATAGCTATATAAATTATTTATAATTTCATAATAACGTGAAAACAATAAGATAATCTGGAATAACGATGAAATCTCGATAATTATTGATATATAAAAATATAGAGAAACGGAAAAAGTTACTTAAAAACTAAAATATATTTTC
>NC_051406.1:1728169-1728258 GCF_015228065.2 Penaeus monodon | reverse complement strand
AAATTTTATATATATTGTATGTATTAAAAAAAAAATATTGGAAAAGGATGAACTCCGAAAAATATATGTATCATTATAGATGATGGAGA
>NC_051406.1:1727926-1728091 GCF_015228065.2 Penaeus monodon | reverse complement strand
AAACCCCACTGCAGTATAGCCAGACATGAATGCAAATATTACTCGAATATCGATTTTGCAATTTCTGACTCGCAGACTGCACGTGATCTACGCTTGCATTAGCATAAGTGCAAACGGTATTGCAACGGGAAGAATCTGTTTCTGGGACAATGTTTCGTCTGAGAA
>NC_051406.1:1727360-1727645 GCF_015228065.2 Penaeus monodon | reverse complement strand
AAGATAATGATAATGACACTCGGTAACTATTGTAAAGAGAGGCATAAGAACAAAATAAAAAGCGAAAGATGATAATGGTGAAAATAATGATCCTGAAAAATGATAAGAATAGCTAATAAAAATAAGAAGAGAAAGAATGAGAAAAAAAGGATCACAATACTTAAGAATAATGATAACAACGAACTAATTAATAATATTCAAAGCCTCTTATTTCCATCACGAACCGAAAATAACCATCAGTTCCAATAATCGATGAAATATTCAGTTCCTGAACCGCGCAGTACA
>NC_051406.1:1727132-1727325 GCF_015228065.2 Penaeus monodon | reverse complement strand
AACTGTTTGATTGGCGTTGCTGAGACAGAATGGAAACGATGCAACGAGCGCTCAATCGTTCCTGCAATGAGAGAACTTTGGTCGGATGGAATAATTTGCAACCATCCAACTCTACAGGGAATATATATGCTAAGTAGGTGGAGTCCTTTCCGCCACGGTGTAAACAGGATGGGTAGTTGTTGTTAGCGATTTG
>NC_051406.1:1726438-1726693 GCF_015228065.2 Penaeus monodon | reverse complement strand
GACATCAGAAAGAAATAGCAAACAAGCACATTCCTTCAAAATCAAGAAGTAAACGCATGTATTGTGACCTCAATTCACCCTCTGTAAGATGTCTGTCGCAAGCTTTAAGAGCATCACAAAATAGCAAGAGAGACGTAACGGTTCGTCGACGATAAAGAGCTCCCATTAACATAGAATCAAACGTAATTTCGGGGTTTAAAGGAAAGTGACAATTATTCTGTTAGATTCTTCATCTCTTAGTTTCTTCAACCTATC
>NC_051406.1:1726073-1726206 GCF_015228065.2 Penaeus monodon | reverse complement strand
CTTGAAATGAGCAGAAATTTCAAAACAAACCTTTTTTTCTCAAATAAAAATCGAAAACCATCATCTATTTCTCTCTTCTGCTGATCAATAGATAGCGATCGACAAAGGACGGGGCGAATTAATGATCATTTAG
>NC_051406.1:1725418-1725620 GCF_015228065.2 Penaeus monodon | reverse complement strand
GCCCCCCCCCCCCCGAGCAACACGGTCAACCAACCCGTCTTGCAAAGGCAGTTGCAGAGGAACATGAACTTCATCTATCGAAACATTCCGCCGCTTCTGCCCCCCCCCCCCCTCCACACCCCCTCCCCCCCTTCCCTTCCCCCCCTCACCCCTTCACCCCTTCCCCCCTCACCCCCTTTCTCTGATTCCTGTTTTATTCGCC
>NC_051406.1:1724807-1724939 GCF_015228065.2 Penaeus monodon | reverse complement strand
GAACAGGTTCCCCCCCTCCTTATTCCCTCACCCCACCCCCACCCCCCAGCGTTGTCGCCCTGTCGCCGTTGTCATATCCGGCGGGAAATAGAAGGAAATAAGACAGGACTCCGATGACGTATTGGAGATTAC
>NC_051406.1:1724092-1724165 GCF_015228065.2 Penaeus monodon | reverse complement strand
TACCCACACATGCATTGGCTCTTCACCAGTGATTTTTTTCTTTATTAAAACCAATTCCCCCCCCCCCGCCCTC
>NC_051406.1:1723816-1724025 GCF_015228065.2 Penaeus monodon | reverse complement strand
GATACCCGACGTCTATAACAGTGAACATCTAATCATTAAAAGCTAACGTATGTAAATAACATTCTGAGTCTAGACAGGGATTACACGCCAAAATTGTTATTAGCACGTCCATTCGAAAGCGCACTGAAATTCCGTGATATATATCTGGAAATGTTAAATATTTGCGCACCTGTTGGGCTGTATGTGTCAACTAGCGCCATAAATAAAAG
>NC_051406.1:1722905-1723438 GCF_015228065.2 Penaeus monodon | reverse complement strand
GATAGTAATGATTACTTCTTAATATTTTATTAATTTACCATTTATATAAGAGTAATGTCTATATTTAAGGACAGGTAAAGAACTTTTAATATCAACTGTTGACAATTTTGACCATTTGAATCTTTCAATCTTTCTAATCAACAAAAATATTCTTCAAAATCTAATTTGAGGTAAATTACTATTGACGAACATAATGATTCTTTTTATTTACTTCAAGAAATTAATTCAGTATAAAAAAAAAAATCAATATAACCACAAACTCATCCTTAGAAAACCAAAGAGCTATCCAGCAATCCAGTAATACCTAGTAATACCTAGCCACACAGAGAACGAGAACGAACGTCAATAACACGAATAATAACGACAATAAGCTGATAACATAAACTTGCATCCTTTGTTCTCCTCAACAGAGCTAGAGAGAGTGCAGAGCGGGAGACGAAGCGAGGAGAAACGTGCAGTTGAAGTGACAAAGGAGAAGTCAATCAAGGTCACAGTCAAGGTGCTGGTGCCGACGAGGGAACACCCCAAGGTAA
>NC_051406.1:1722120-1722295 GCF_015228065.2 Penaeus monodon | reverse complement strand
ACAAGTTGATGTATCTATCTATGTTCAAAGGTCAAGACAGATAGATGTTATAAATAGTTGGATAATTTAACAAATACGTAATTGGATAAACTTTTATATAAACGGATGGTCAGATAGCGGTAAGATTAGCAAACTGATAAACTTTGTAATTTAAACAAATATTGGACTGATAGGT
>NC_051406.1:1721586-1722022 GCF_015228065.2 Penaeus monodon | reverse complement strand
TCCAATAAAAAGAGACCTAGCCTTTGATTAAAGGGATAATAACCACATAAAAAAATCAGTCTTATATAAACAACTCAAAAAAAAAAACGAAACCTCAAAAAACAGTATCAAAAACAAGAAAACTTTTAACGAGAAAGCCACCAAAAGGAAGACAGAGAGAATATCAAGCGCCGACTCACAAACCCTGGAGGCAAAATAATAATTTCGTCCCTCCAGCTGTCCAGGGGAAGGGGAAGGGGAAGGGAAAGGGGCTCCAGAAGGTCGGAAATCCCACGAGAGCGGAACAGGCTCGACGACCTTCCGGCGTGGCTCTCAGGTGGCACTGTATTGGCACTGGGATGAAGAGGAGGCATCTGACATGTCTCTCTAACGATCGCTCATTATGGGAGGTTATATGGCTGACCTCCCGTTTCGCCCTCGCCAGGGGTGCCGGATT
>NC_051406.1:1721075-1721287 GCF_015228065.2 Penaeus monodon | reverse complement strand
AGCTTATTCCTATACAATTACAACTTCATGCATTATTTATTTTGGGTTGTCTGTCGACCTTATTTTTATTTTATTTTACGCCTCTCGCTTAGAAATAATAACAATAACGCTAGGGGAAAAAAACAGCCCTGGTAGTATCATAATAGCATTTTTGTCGGTCTGCAGGTATTGTTGTTTTCTGGAATTTTTTATTTTTCTATTTTACGAGACAA
>NC_051406.1:1720898-1720973 GCF_015228065.2 Penaeus monodon | reverse complement strand
GTGTCTATTGTCTCCTCATGTTACCCTGGTTGGTAATACTGTCCCTTGGCTTGCTCTTTGGAAGGTGTGTGTATG
>NC_051406.1:1719915-1720249 GCF_015228065.2 Penaeus monodon | reverse complement strand
CTGATTCCTCGCTCTCTTCCTTTTTTCTCTCCTTCCTTCCTTCTCCCACTTTTTCATTCTGAAGTCAATTTCCTATTAATTTCCTCTTTCGTGTGTTCTTTCTCTACTTCTCTCTAATTCTCATTCTTTAAAATTATCTACTATTTCCAAATATCCTTATCATTTATCATATATTTCCACTTCTATCTTCCCGTCTCTTCAGTATCGGTATTTAATATGAATAAAATTATCTTACCTGCCTCTATTCATTAAGATTTTATATGATAGCCAATTACTTTTAATTAGTGCGTGGAGAGCAGTGAGAGTCTAATCAAAGAGGTATTTTCCCCCATCC
>NC_051406.1:1719688-1719874 GCF_015228065.2 Penaeus monodon | reverse complement strand
GTGTATACGTCCAATTAGTTTTATTTAGGTTCGTAGTCATCTTGTATGCTGAAAAATAAATACGCTTTTTATATGGTTTAAATTTTTTTATTATTTTCTTTAACTCTGTGATGAATTCGGTTCTACTGTATATATGGAGGATTATGTAGAGCTTATTTACGCTATTGATTAAGTGACACTTTCTAC
>NC_051406.1:1719502-1719659 GCF_015228065.2 Penaeus monodon | reverse complement strand
GATTAGGTGATATTTAAATCGATTCGGATGTTTTGGTGAAAATTATATGGAGGGAAAAGAGAGGAAAGGGAGGGGGGGGGGGTATATAAAGAAAACGGGAAGTTGATTGATTATTTGAGGGAGGACTGAGCCAGAATTATAGGATTCTGTTCTTGTT
>NC_051406.1:1719137-1719391 GCF_015228065.2 Penaeus monodon | reverse complement strand
TAAGTATGTGTATAAACATGTCCTTGTGCGTTGTACATAAAAAAGAAACACGAAAAACAAAGCCCACAAGACGTATTTAACGTAAGTATACAAAAAAAAAAAGAAAACTGAAAAAACCCTAAGCTCTTCAGAAAGAAGAGTTATCTTAACACGCATGGATAACTCATGACGTAAATAAGATTACGCCTCCGCTCTGGCAGCAGCTGTCATGAATCAGAAGCTGTTGTGAAGATGCTGTCATGCGTCAATGACAC
>NC_051406.1:1718998-1719107 GCF_015228065.2 Penaeus monodon | reverse complement strand
CACCTATCTTCCTATCCCCTCTAAACATCAGCTTATGTCAGTATTCCTTTTATTCATAGACAGCGAGGCGTAAATGTAGCTTGGTCCTGGGTATTTTCAGCCGAACAAA
>NC_051406.1:1718201-1718870 GCF_015228065.2 Penaeus monodon | reverse complement strand
TATTCACTTTTTTTGTATGTGATCGAGAGAAAGAACATAGTGAAATGGCTGCCTGAATATTGAGAAGAGGGGAAGAAAAGGAAGAGAAGAAATGAAGAGAAGAAATAAGAATCAGCGAAAATGGAAAAGGAAATGACAAAAAGGCAGAAAGAAATGATAAAAATGAAGAGAGGAAGAGAGAAAGGAAGAGAGGAAATGATAAAAATGAAGAGAAGAAATGACAGAAAGGAAGAGAGGAAATGACAAAAAGGCAGAAAGGAAATGATAAAAATGAAGAGGAAGAATAGGAGAGAATGATAGAATAGAGAGGAAGAGAGAAAGGAAGAGAGGAAATGATAAAAATGAAGAGAGGAAGAGGGAAAGGAAGAGAGGAAATGATAAAAATGAAGAGAAGAAATGACAGAAAGGAAGAGAGGAAATGACAGAAAGGAAGAGAGGGAATGACAAAAAGGAAAAAAAGAAATGGCAGAAAGGAAGAGAGTGAGAGAGAAAGACACGGTTCGATCCATTACTACGAAACGCGCCCGGGGCTGTCCTCTCTCAGCATCAGACGGACACGTAGCTGTTAGAACAAGCTGTTTCATCTTATTTATTTTCCTTTTTTTACTTAGAATTGTCAAAGGAAAAAGTTTGGGAAGAACTTATCTAATGTGTAACTATATTTACACG
>NC_051406.1:1716466-1716894 GCF_015228065.2 Penaeus monodon | reverse complement strand
CATGGCCAAGAAAAAAACGGGGGGAGAGTGCCAGGATGTCACATTAGAGTAGTAGCGTCACCTCACAGTGCCACCGCCCCTCCCGTGTCACGACGGCACAGTGCCACGAAACCCAACAGTGCCACTACTCCATACTACCACGACCATGTAGTGCCATGACTCTACAGTGCCCCGACCCCCCCAGTCCCATAACCACCAGTGCCACCTCCACCCCCCATAGTGCCACAACAACCCCAGTGTCACCTCCCCCTCCCCCCCACAGTGCCACGACCCTCAGAGCCTCATTAACCGGTACTTGGCACCACAAGGAAAAAGAATTACCAAAGCGCCAAATGCTTGCCAATGTTTGGAAAACTGCCCGCGGTAATGCAATGGCCGTTGTAAGCGAGGCCGTTATATGCCGAGGGTGTAATGGAAGCTGACGAAGG
>NC_051406.1:1715912-1716030 GCF_015228065.2 Penaeus monodon | reverse complement strand
GCAAGAAAATGGAAAAAATAAAAAAGTGACAAAAAAAACTATAATAATTATAATGACAATACTGATAATGGCAATAATCTAGAGAAAGCCGAGGGAGAGAGAATACGCGCGGTATGGC
>NC_051406.1:1715781-1715868 GCF_015228065.2 Penaeus monodon | reverse complement strand
GGGATTGTGAAGAGGAAGATGCGAGCGGGGAAGATACACTGAGGATAATGAAGTGATTGTGAGTGAGGAGATGAAGGCAATGAGGAT
>NC_051406.1:1715242-1715432 GCF_015228065.2 Penaeus monodon | reverse complement strand
AAAAAACAAACAGGCAAGCAAAGCCTGTTAATCCTGGTTCAGAAACAGATGCAAAATGAGAAAGCTTTGTCGGTTCACATTATAAACGATTATGCTGCAATGGTTAGCATACAATAGGGTGAGATGTAAATTATGGGATTGCGTGAATGTTATTGTAATTCATGAAATTAATAAAATATTTGAATATTAA
>NC_051406.1:1714778-1714999 GCF_015228065.2 Penaeus monodon | reverse complement strand
TAACAAAAATATTGCTCATGCTGTTGCTTCTTGTCCTTCTTAATTTTCCTAATCCAGGAGACTCCACAAAGATATAACATTACTAACGACTATAGTATTTTTTTAGATTTATTTATTATTATTTTTAATGAGAAGAAAAGGCTTCATTTTGAGACCAGAAGGTGTTGGACTTATTTTTAAACTGTGCTTTAACGCGAGAAACATGAGCTCTTGGTGTTTTG
>NC_051406.1:1713579-1714146 GCF_015228065.2 Penaeus monodon | reverse complement strand
GTACGCTTTGCAAATACGGGGAAACGAGACGCGACGAAGAATACCAGACTCCATTTCCGAATAATAAACCGCCTTGTCTATGTATATTGTCCGCAAAAAGAGTAGAGAAAAATAAAAATGACATTTCTTTTTTATTCCCGCGAGAAAAATGCAAGAGTAAAAGCGACCACAGAGCGAGGATCACCTTTTTTGAAAATGAGTTACGGAATCATGTTCTCTTGGGCGCGAGAGAAAGAGAGGTTGAGGGGGGGGAGGGGGGGATAGGGAAGAAGAGGGGGGGAAGAGATAGGATAAAAGGGATAAGGAGAGATGAAATAGGTGATGATTTTTGTTTTTTTCCAAGAAAGAGGGAGATAGAGAGAGAAAAGGATAATGATTTTTTTTGTCTTCTTGTAATTTTTCCTTATTCTCTTTCATTCTTTCTTTTTCTTTTTCTTGTTTTCTCTCTTTTTTTATTATTTATTTGCAAACATGTGTGTCATCCAATTTGTTTTACTTTTTGATTGAATATTAACGTTGATGTTTATTCACTCATGTAAATACTCATTTGCATATCCATTTCTGTAA
>NC_051406.1:1712348-1712457 GCF_015228065.2 Penaeus monodon | reverse complement strand
GCTATCAGTGACTTGGTCCATCTATCTCTGACATGATACACATTGTCTGCTTCTCTTATCATCTGTCTTCAAACATATTTGTTGCTGACAAGAATATCCAGCGTCCTTT
>NC_051406.1:1712181-1712286 GCF_015228065.2 Penaeus monodon | reverse complement strand
TTTTTTTAAGGAGGGAAGGGGGTGATGATGTGTGTGTGTGGGGGGGGGGATAAAGGTATGCTTGAGTCTTTATGTTGTCGATAAGGGTCAACCTCCCCCCCCCCC
>NC_051406.1:1711778-1712061 GCF_015228065.2 Penaeus monodon | reverse complement strand
GACTGACATATTTTCCATAAACTATCAATAGCCTAATATACTTTTATCTTATTTCCCCCTTTCTTTTCTTTCATCAAGAACAATAATAATAATTATTATTATTCCTTGTTTATTTCCTATTCTCTCCATCTTCCATTTTCATTCATTATTCATCTCCTCCCATTCCTTTCCTGTCTTTTCTCTCGTCGTGTTTTACGGTTAATGGTTTCGGGATAAGAATCATCCGTCTAATGATAATAACAGCTGTCCGATTGTTCTCAGAAAAGATGATTAAATGTGTGTA
>NC_051406.1:1711259-1711391 GCF_015228065.2 Penaeus monodon | reverse complement strand
CCTCCCTTTCCTTTTTCTATTTTCGCCTGAGTTGCAGATGATGGCGTTGTGTATGCACGATTGCAAGCGACCGTGTCTATAAATGTCCACTTCGGTGGGTTTTCATCTGCGTATGTGCGTGTGGAGGAGGTA
>NC_051406.1:1710684-1711050 GCF_015228065.2 Penaeus monodon | reverse complement strand
AAATATTTGGAGGATATACATGTTTTGTTTGCGTGCATTTAAGTATTTAATCTCTTCATAAGTGAGCTGACGCATACAGTCCTGCCATATATTCAAAAGAACCCTTTTTTATATCACATTATGAATATGTCATTTATTAATATTCCACTATTTAGTACATGTACACAGGGAACCCACAGGCACGTTTTTTTCGATTAATGATTCATGAAAAATGGATTTCATTATCGTTATGATAAGAGTAGAGTTTGCAATTTGCAATAAAGTACAAGGTAAATATGTCGTAGGTTCGGAAAAAGAGTTTCGCTACTCTAAGCCTATATATAGTACACCATACACGGGGAACCTCTGATATTTTGGAGAGGAAGG
>NC_051406.1:1710289-1710594 GCF_015228065.2 Penaeus monodon | reverse complement strand
AATAGATCGGTATCTGTCTAACCAATTCTCTTTATTGCTCCGTTCCGTAGCTTTTGTTGCAGTATTTCTATTCATTACTCTATATCAAAACTTTATGAACAACATTCTTCACTCGAGGCAACAGATGTTATTGGATTAAAAATTCAAAAGCGTTTTTCTCTCTCTTTTCTTTTTTTAAATATAATTTTTCCAGTACGAGAACCAGCGTGTCTTTTTAGCTCGGGAGCCTAACAGCGTGATAACACGTCTGGCCACACTGCTTTAACGCATTACGCAAATGGAGAGTGGCTAACGGGGGGGGGGGG
>NC_051406.1:1709888-1710265 GCF_015228065.2 Penaeus monodon | reverse complement strand
ATCTCACTCGCGTATCATTAAAAAAAATCCCCCCCCCACCATCCCCTCATCTCTAACCCTCCCTCATTCACTCTCCCCCTTTGAACGGTTCTCTCTCTCCCTTCAACACTCCCTCACTCCCTTCAACACTCCCTCACTCCCTTCAACACTCCCTCACTCCCCTTCTTTACCTTCTGCCTCTCCCCCTCCTCTCCTCCCCCATCCTACCTCCCTCTCCCTCCCTTCCCCTCCCCCCTTTCCCACCCCCCACCTCTCCCTTCCCCCCCGAAAGGGAGAAATAAGGTACCTTTCTCGTGCTTTTTCCTCGTAAACCAGAAGGGAAACGGTTTTTAGACTGACTCTGATTTTTATAAAATACCAGACAATTTTTGCGAGCT
>NC_051406.1:1709631-1709762 GCF_015228065.2 Penaeus monodon | reverse complement strand
AAAGTAGATAGAAGAGGAGGAAAAAGGGGGGGGGATTGGTACTTACCTCTATTACTTCTTTAGAACTCTCCTGTTTACTGCTTTCGTGTTTGTTTGTTTGTTTTTCTTTTCTTTCTTATAGTTTTTGTCAT
>NC_051406.1:1709159-1709485 GCF_015228065.2 Penaeus monodon | reverse complement strand
CACTGACGCCCCTCCCCCCCCCGCAGTTCAACTTCGTGGGCAAGCTCCTCGGACCGAAGGGCAACTCCCTGAAGCGGCTTCAGGAGGAGACGATGACGAAGATGGCGATCCTGGGCCGCGGCTCCTTCAGGGACAAGGCGAAGGAGGAGGAGTTACGTAAGAACCCCGACCCCAAGTACGGCCACCTTCAGGAGGACCTGCACGTGGAGGTCACGGCGCACGCCCCTCCTGCCGAGGCCTACGCCAGGATCGCCTACGCCCTCACGGAGATTCGCCGCTACCTGGTGCCGGTGAGTCCACTTGCTCGGTCGCTATGACTGGTGCTG
>NC_051406.1:1708785-1708948 GCF_015228065.2 Penaeus monodon | reverse complement strand
CAATAGCAGCAGTTTTTCTCTCTTTTTTTTTAGATATTTTCGTCATTATTGGTATCAAAAGCAAATTTTTAAAATATGTTTGGTCATTACTATTATCAATAGCAGTAGTGATAGTTTTTTTTTCTTTGTTTTACTTTAGATATTATCAAAATTTGTAATAACA
>NC_051406.1:1708548-1708749 GCF_015228065.2 Penaeus monodon | reverse complement strand
ACATCGGCAAGTAATATAAGATCCTATTTATAACAATATGTTCTCTTAGACTTTCCTACCATCGTTACCACCAACAGCAGTGCTCATGTTGTCGTGTCGTTGCAAGTATAATGATATCTCTAAGTAACATAAGATCCTAATTACGTCCCGACCCACCTTCTCGTGATCCGTAAACGCCACAAAGCATTAAAAACCCGAGGG
>NC_051406.1:1708252-1708358 GCF_015228065.2 Penaeus monodon | reverse complement strand
GCAGCGTAGTAAGGGTGGTGGGGGCGATGAGTGTGGTGGTGGGGGGGGGGGGGCAGCGCCGGGGAAAGGGTAGAGAGGCCGGTGATCCTGGAACTACCTCATAGCC
>NC_051406.1:1707107-1707956 GCF_015228065.2 Penaeus monodon | reverse complement strand
AGTAACGAAAAAAATGCTAACAATTGGCCAAAACAAACAAACAAAATCTGAACGCTTCAGAATTTTTCCAAGTGTTTCGCCAATTCCAGGGTCGAAGAGAACCACACAGGCAGCTTTCCTTTGCTCTGATGAGGCTGATTAGGCCAGCTGGCAAGGTGACAGACGTGTTCCTCCTGTCAAAGAGGAATTTCGGAACTCGTGGTCTTGTGGACAGGAGACAGGAGCAAAACAAAAGTGATAAAAGAAAAGAATATGATTGACGAATATAAGTCCAGACGTCAAAATAAGAGTTTTTTTCTTTTTCTTTTTAATGTGACGTAACTATTTCGGATTATCCCATCAGATTATGACTAGACATAGACATAGACGAATCTAAAGCTAAAGAGACGCTCACTTTCTCACTTTCTTCACGACGTCTTTGTAACAACGTCTCCTGCCCTGCCTCCTGTCCTCAAGACATGAGTCTGCTTCCTCACCATGAGTAAATGGACACTTGATGTCCTTAGGCCACTTACAGTTGACATTCAAGTCTCAAGTTACTAACCTCTTCCTTGGAATACCTCTTTATCTCTCCTTACTGTCTGAAGAAAGACATTTATTGTGTATATTATTTCTTCCTTTCTTTTTATTGGTTTAACATTAAACTCCTTTTTGTGCCACATTTGAGATTTGAGACACTGTGTTCATGTGTTTTACTTGTTATCTCGGTATTTTTTTGGTTTTTAAAACCCTGATGCTCGGTATTTTTAGTTGGTGCTTTACATTGATTATTAATCTTGAAGGTGCATATATGACTGCTTAATTACTTTTGAATTTATTAATCAGGAGCTTCAGTTTATTATCCTAACA
>NC_051406.1:1706583-1706954 GCF_015228065.2 Penaeus monodon | reverse complement strand
GTACGTGTATGTATGTATGTATACTTTCCTATCCTCCAAGATCTTTCTATACACAAACATGAACACATACCCACCCCTCACCCTCATATATAAATGTAACCCTACCCCACCAATGGGGTTCCACCCTCTATACCTTAAAAAAAAATAGAAGATAAGATAATTATCTTTTCTTTAAAAAAATCACCACAAAGAAAAAAAAATCTCTAAAAACCTCCATTAAAAAAAAATCTCTATATAAAAAACCCACGAACGCCCGCAGGACCGCCTTAGACCTCCTGGGCAAGGCAAGGGACCCAAATGGAGATCCCATTATGCTGGCCACCGTTCCTTCTGGGCCTCTGAATGCTACTCCCGTGAACCCTGTGACTCCG
>NC_051406.1:1706306-1706553 GCF_015228065.2 Penaeus monodon | reverse complement strand
TATCTCGCACCTGATCAGTACACAGGCTACAGCTTGACAGTTGGGTGAGTCTCAACCTACGCCACGCAGGACAGGACTTTTAGAGTGTAAGGGGTGGGGGATTTCGGGGCAATGGGGGGTATGGTGGGTTCAGGGGAGTGTCAGGGGGTTGAGGGAAGGCGAGAGGGAGATGGAGGGTGGGTACGGGGGTAAAGGGTCTCGTGGGATGGGAGGAGTGAGAGGGAAAAATATAAAAGCGGAAAATATA
>NC_051406.1:1705566-1706256 GCF_015228065.2 Penaeus monodon | reverse complement strand
CCGGGTTTTTATTTTGGCGGAAGGTAGATAATTGGAAAAAGAGAAGTGGAAGGGTTTGGGTTGAAAATAGAAGTATTAAGTTCAACTCTTCTTGTTATAGAATGTAAAAAAAAAAAAATCCACACCGCGATCTAGGCTAAAAATAGCTTCTTTATCGCGAGGGAGAAATGAAGAACGTACCCAGAAAGGCCACTTCGCAATAGTAGTTTTAAAAGTAGATTGTAAACACAAAATATTCAAAATATAAGAGTGCGCAGACGAGTTAGTGAAACGCGGAGAACGATATCCGTAGATTTTTTAAGCTCGTGACCGAAAATTTGGCTTTGCTTTCCGTGCCGGAAAACAAAACACATATATCTTGGAAAATAGTGATAATAACAAAGAAGAGAAATAATAAGGAGAATGTATTTTTTCCATGTCGCCTTAGCTGCGAAAAGGATTGTCAACGGAGAGAAAATTTGACATGAAGAAAAATGGTTATAATTTATTCCCAGGACGGACGCGAGCACGAGGCTAAATGCTCGAGGCGAAAGAACAAGGAAAATGCAATCTCCTGAGACTTCCCAGATGTTTAGCTCACTTTTTTCCTGAAGTTTTAGTCGGTATATTATTCAAATAAGATTTAAGATTCCCACTTGCCTTTGTTAAGTACTAGAAATATAGTTTAGGCTGACGGATTTAAGCGACGGT
>NC_051406.1:1704632-1704960 GCF_015228065.2 Penaeus monodon | reverse complement strand
GTTAGATTACCTTGTCGAAAACAAAACTTTAAATCTAACAAAGAAAAAAAAATGGACACACAGTTAATCTTAAGAAAACATATCCCACAATGAAAAGGTTTCCGCAGTTCTGGCGAAGCACTGTTCCAAAAATAAGTTAATTTCTCCAAGGCTTTTGTGCCCCAAGAAGCGACGGCCGGGAACAGCAAACAATGTGTCATTATGCTCTCAAAGGAACATAATGCTGGCGTCCTGTGTGCACCTGAGATGCTCTCGCTGCACATTTATATTTCGGGACGAGTGGATTTGCTTGCTAATTTACATAGGTGTGTGATTTTATATATATATA
>NC_051406.1:1704229-1704535 GCF_015228065.2 Penaeus monodon | reverse complement strand
TTTCTTGCATTGTTGCATTGTTGTTCTCGCTCGTCTTTTTGTAAATTTAATCAAACTATAGAACAGTAATGAGTGGAATCGTCAAAAAGAGAAAGGGAGAAATTCCGAGGAAAGTGTCACTCGCGAACGCAACAGCGCAGATTAAAAACTTCCTCTGTGCCTCCGAGAAAGAAAGGCGATAAAATCAGACGAAGAGGGAAAAAATAATAAAAGGTGAGAAAGAAAGGGAAACAGAAGAAAAAAAAAGGAAATGCATATACAAAATACCTTTTTTTTTAAATAAAGCATGACAATCGTATCAACAGG
>NC_051406.1:1703997-1704138 GCF_015228065.2 Penaeus monodon | reverse complement strand
AAGAACAACAATAGCGATGTTTAAACAATGAAATTCCCCCGCGGGTTGTCCCTTGGGGATGCCCTGGGGGGTGGGGTGGGGGGGTGGATTTTGTTCGGGTCAGGGACGTGATGCGTGTATGCGGGACCTTTCTCAGGGGTC
>NC_051406.1:1703523-1703646 GCF_015228065.2 Penaeus monodon | reverse complement strand
AAGGAATGACGTAGAGAAAACTTGGGAGAGAAAGTAATAGGGAGATGGAGCTCATGAAATAGGCAATGGAAAGAGTGAAACAGAGGGAGGGAGAGCAGCAATATGTTATGAGAATATACATAT
>NC_051406.1:1703374-1703446 GCF_015228065.2 Penaeus monodon | reverse complement strand
TACACAGAAAAAGGAATGCAGATGAGATGATGGAGATGAATAGTAAAAAATATATGTAAGAAGAAAATACTG
>NC_051406.1:1703207-1703314 GCF_015228065.2 Penaeus monodon | reverse complement strand
AGATAGTTTTGTTGTTTACGAAGAGAGTTTTAATAGGCTAAAGGTTCCAACAGTTTACCAAACATATTTACATACTTGTTAACCTATTTTTTCCAAATATATGAATT
>NC_051406.1:1702502-1703084 GCF_015228065.2 Penaeus monodon | reverse complement strand
TGTACTTTTGAATAGACTGACCTAATTATGTTAATGAGACGACCAATGGGAAAAACGCCGAGAGAAGGTTAAGAAAGCTGTAACGAGGTAGTTGGAGAGGGGGGGAGGGGAGAAGGGAAGGAGAGGAGGGGAGGGAAGGAGAGGGGGAAAGGGAGAGAGAAGGCAGATAAGAGGGAGAGGAGGGAGGGAGGGAGGAGGAGGAGGAGGAAGGGAGGGAGGATAAAAGGAATTGGGAAGAGGAAAAGGAAGAGGGAGAGGGGAGGGGGGAGGCAGTGGGGGAGAGGGGGAAAGGGAGAGAGGAGGGGAGATGAGAGGGAGAGAGAGGAGGGAGGAAGGGAGGGAGGATAAAAGGGATGGGGATGAGGGAAGGAGAGAGGAGAGGGGGAAAGGAGAGAAGGAGAGTGGGGAAAAAGAGAGGGGGAAGAGAAAGGAAGTGAAGCAGAAAAAAAAAGAAAATAAGACAGGGATGTAGAAAGAGAGTACGAGAAAACAAAAGAAAAACGATAAAAAAACTGAATAAAAACAAAAAGAATACAAAATAGCAAATGGCGAAAGACCGAAAATACAGACAAATATAAAAAT
>NC_051406.1:1702204-1702375 GCF_015228065.2 Penaeus monodon | reverse complement strand
AACACAAGAGCATCGAAACGGCCGCAGCAAACCCAGTGAACGTTCTCTCCGAAATATTTCACCGGATATCTGAAAAGGTGATCTTCGCCAAGACCGGGTTTCTGGGGTCTGTCCACGCGGGCGGGATAAGGGCTCTCTGGGGATTTCGACCCCGTGGGCGAGGCGAGTAAC
>NC_051406.1:1701522-1701950 GCF_015228065.2 Penaeus monodon | reverse complement strand
AGCCTGCTTGTCTTCTTTGCCCTTACCTTCTCCCCTCTCTCTCCAAGTGTCCCCTCTTCACGCCCTCGTCCTTTCCCTACCTCGTTTCCCCGCCACCCCCCCCCCCCCGCTCTGTCCTTTCTCCCTTTTTGTTCTTTTCCCCCTTCTCCCTCCCCCCCCTGGTCAAGTATCCACTTTCCCATATTCCTCCTCTTCTTCTTCTTCCTCCGTCTCCCCTCTCCACGTCGCCCCCCCCCCCTTTATCTGCCTCTCCCTTCTTACCCTCTTTCTTCTCTCCTCTCTCATCTTCCTTCATCACCTTTCCCCTCATTTTCCTCTCCCTCTCGACCTCGTTGGGTTGTTAGGTCCCCCTCGAGATTTTTCTTTTCTTTTCTGTATTTTCATTTTCTCATTTTCTTTTTTCTTTTTTTCTTTCTAGTCTTTGAGTG
>NC_051406.1:1701090-1701184 GCF_015228065.2 Penaeus monodon | reverse complement strand
CTCCCACTACCCCCCCCCCCCCCGCCTGTAAGATGAGTGCCTGAGTAAATGAGTGTGTCAGTGTTTAGCCCATTCATCTTCCTCCACATATATA
>NC_051406.1:1700239-1700584 GCF_015228065.2 Penaeus monodon | reverse complement strand
TCAGTCTATTCTCCTAATCCCTCATCTCCCTCACCCCTTTCTCCCTCGTTAACCTTTCTCTCCCTCCCCCATTATCTCCCTCGCCCCGGCACCCTCCCCCCTCTTCTCCTCCCTCTCTTATCCCCCTCTCCCCGCCACCCCCTTAACGCCCCCCCCTCTCATCCCCTTTAACACCCTCCCCCCTCCCCCCCGTCACCCTCCCCCCTCCCCCCGTCACCCTCCCCCCTCCCCCCCTTCTTTCTCCCTCGCCATCTGCCGGCCTCACATCAGCGTCTTATTTGACCAGATCTTTTTTCTTGTCTTTGTTTCAGCCTTCTTTGCGCCGCAGCACAGTTGTTGTTGCTG
>NC_051406.1:1698958-1699665 GCF_015228065.2 Penaeus monodon | reverse complement strand
CAGCTGCTTTCTCCCCACACATAAAGAGCCTCAAACAAAGCCTCTGTCGACAAGCAGAGCGTTTCCCTAACTCCCATCTAACCCCTCACTCCTCACTCCTTTCCCCTCCCCTCACTCTTTTCCCCTCTTCTCTTCTTTCCCCTTTCCCTCTCTCCTTTTCCTTCCTTTCCCCTCCCTCCCTCCCCCCTCCCTTCATCTTCACTCCCTTCCTCTCCCTCCCTCTCCTTCTCCTCCCCTTCCTCTCACCTCCAATCACCCTTTCTCCTTCCACCACACCGCTCCCCAACATCCTTCTCCATCACCCTTCTCCATCACCCTTCTCCCTCTCCCAACCCCCAACCTCCTCCTCCCTCCACCCCTTCCTTAAAGATACTCCCCCTCACTCCCCTCATCCCCCCCCCCCAGCTCAGCCTCCTTTACGCCCATAAATGTTTGAATATATCAGTCTCCCCTCTTCAATAAGTGTGGGGGGGGGTAAGGATGGGGGATGGGAGTAGGAGGAGGGGAGAGGAGGGGAGAGGAGAGGGAGAAGAGGGGAAAGGAGGGGAGATGGGGGAGAAGAGGGGAGAGGAGAGGACAGCGGTAGGGGGTTGTAGAGATAGGGGAGGATGCGGTAGGTGGGGTGTTGATTCTCCTGTAAAAAATGGGGTTAGTGGGAAGGTGTAATGGGGAAGGAGGAGAAAGTGAAAAGATAAGATAAGAAGGGA
>NC_051406.1:1698375-1698474 GCF_015228065.2 Penaeus monodon | reverse complement strand
CATCCACCCCAAAAATAGACAAGTTAGGGGTCGCAGGTAAAGAAAACGGATCATTGCCAAAGGGTCGAGCGGGTCATAAAATATGCATCCAGTCTTGAA
>NC_051406.1:1698216-1698296 GCF_015228065.2 Penaeus monodon | reverse complement strand
TGTGGTCTGCGGCGCGAAATATGCCTCGAGAAATGGTCTGGAGAAGAGTTAGGTTATTTTGCAAAGATATATTTTTTTTA
>NC_051406.1:1698092-1698185 GCF_015228065.2 Penaeus monodon | reverse complement strand
TTTCTTTTCTTTTTTTTTGATTGATAATACTAGTGGTATATAATTATATTTCTGTCCTGGGATTGTTGTTGTTGTCCTATTGTTATATTATTG
>NC_051406.1:1697085-1697858 GCF_015228065.2 Penaeus monodon | reverse complement strand
GAAATAGGGCTCGTAATGCTAAAGGTCTCTGTGATGATTTTAGTTAGGGGGTGGGAGGGAGGCAGGGAGGGGGCAGGGAGGGAGGGAAAGTGGGGGAGGCGAAAGAGGGAGAAAGAAGAGAGAGAGAGAAGAAGAGAGGATGATGAGGATGAGATGAGGAAGGAGTAAAAAGGGATGGAAGGGGAGGGGAAAGAGGGGAGGAGGAGGAGGGTGAAAGAGAGAGGGAAAGAGGAGAAAGGGGGGAAGAGGGGGAGAGGGAAAAGGGGAGAGGGGAGAAATGGAGGAACAGGGAGTGAGGGAGAAAGGGAAGAACAGGAAGAGAAGAAGAAAGGGAGGAACAAGGAGAGAGGGAGAAAGGGAAAGGGTGAGGAATATGAGAATAGGAAGAGGAAGAAGGGAAAAAAGAAAATGAGGGACTATAGAGAAGAGGAAATGAAGCAGGGAAGAAGAGGAAGAAGCGGAGAGAGAATAAGCATGAGGGAAGAGGAAAGGAGGAAGAAACCAAAAGGGAGAGAAAGAAAGGAAGAAGAGGAAGAGAAGGAGTAAAAGATAAGTAGATAGGAGGGTGTGAAAGAAGAAGGAAGGAAAAGGGTAGAAGAAGTAAATGAGGGGAATAGAGAAGAATGAAAGACAAAAATAGGAAAAAATAAAAGGTGGAGAAAAGCGATTTTTTTTAGGCCTACGCCTGATACACAAATCAGATTACATTCTTGTTAATGTTCATTACTAACGAGATTAATCCTGACCGAATAACACGCACTCCTTAAGCGCTT
>NC_051406.1:1696359-1696551 GCF_015228065.2 Penaeus monodon | reverse complement strand
TTTTTTCTAATACCGAAAATAGATAACAACCAGACGTATAGAAGAAGAAATATAAAAAAAATCATAATGATAATAAATGGCGCTTCGATTGCGTCATCGCTGAGCAATGTCACCCATATGGGATTAAATCACATTTCCTCGACCTGATTAATCCCTGTTACTTCCGCTGACGGTGGCATTGATTTTTCATCT
>NC_051406.1:1696206-1696322 GCF_015228065.2 Penaeus monodon | reverse complement strand
TTACTCTCCTGAGGCTGGGCGAAGTGCCTTTAGGACGAAAACCTAATTCGATTACTGTGTGAGACGATCTCTGTGATGTCTGTTTTTTTTGTTTCCCGGTGAGAAGGGTCGACGGC
>NC_051406.1:1695614-1695750 GCF_015228065.2 Penaeus monodon | reverse complement strand
CCCATGGCTACAGCAAATTCCTTTTAATACGTGTGTATGTTTCTCTTTACCCCCGATCTCTCTTTGTATTTTTATATGATTTAATGCGAAAAACTACTTTATAAAAATCACATCCCTAGTGCTGGTTGCGGGTACA
>NC_051406.1:1694838-1695587 GCF_015228065.2 Penaeus monodon | reverse complement strand
GCTTTAAAGAAAAAAAAAACTAAATATCAATATATTTTTTTTTACATTTCTTTTATTCGCTGATAAAGATCTCGACCGGAACACATTTTATTTATTTATTTTTTTACTGATCTTTCTAAAGCAAAACTTAAATCGCTCCTTTTTCTGGGTGGTGGATACTGGTCGCGCCTGCAGTGATTTGCTTATATATATATTTATGTGGCCTGGGCTTTAGGGGAAAATATATGTATGAATAAAAGTTTTACAGCTATTATCTATTTGTTTATTCATTCATGGGCAGAGGTAAGGGAGAAACACCCACTAACTTTTATGTCTTTTTATTCATGATAATCAACTGGGATAATACTCCTTAAATGTAGAAAATGAAAATAGATTTCTCTCATTCCTACTTCATGTAGATAAATGGATCTGTATATGGACGGTATTGTATATAACTGATCCCAGTTTAATACACTTGGGAGACGTATCTTATATATGTAAATAATGATATGCCTTAATTTTATAGCCACTGCATCCCGCTGCACTTGCATGGTAGTGAACTTTGTGTTATTATCATTTTTATATGAGACTAAAGCATGCTAATAATATCCACCAACAATATATATATATATATTCAAGAAAGTGCATTAAGATCGGACTGTGTAATGAAGTTCTTGGCAATAAACTTTGGTTTGGTTTGACTCTCTTGTTCTGTTTAAGTGATGTTGTTGTGGCTAACAGGTCATAAGAAATGTCCTTTTGCATAGGAC
>NC_051406.1:1694226-1694667 GCF_015228065.2 Penaeus monodon | reverse complement strand
TATATAGGATTGATATATATCTATTCCCACTGTCATTGGTCCGATAACTTATTGCACAATTCTACAAATCATTACAAATTCCCTAACCAAATTACTGACTGGCTGCTGAGTAACGAATTACTTGTAGAGCGAAAAGAAAGCCCCCAAAATTAACATGTCCTCTCAAGTATCTGAAAACAAAAATCATAATTATAGTATCTCCACTATCAATTTTCAAACCATAGAAGCCAATATAGTTGTCCTTAGATATTTACAATATTTTGTTGAAGTATTTACGTAAGAGAATAGAACCGGAAAACGAATTGACTTCCACATAACGTCATGAGTCTCCCGTGTTAATTTGTGTGCCGTGTTTGCAGTATGCCACTCTACGAGGAGTACGCAGATATGACCAGCATCCAGACGGAGTATGACGGATCGACCACCATCGTGAACGGTAAG
>NC_051406.1:1693792-1693893 GCF_015228065.2 Penaeus monodon | reverse complement strand
AGAGAGAGGGAGAGTTAGCTCATTTGGTGTATGTAAACAATGCTATATAGGGAATAGAGATTATTGAATTTTTATTGTCATTTCAAAACTACACGTGCGGA
>NC_051406.1:1692475-1692627 GCF_015228065.2 Penaeus monodon | reverse complement strand
TTTCTCTCTTTACATGACTTTCTATGTTCGCTCATATATTTACAAAAACTAATAGACTAATAAATAACATTGTTTGTATGTTTACTTACATAAGAGATGAGAAATGTTTCATACACTAAATACACTTGTTTACTTGCAATGAGATGATGCAT
>NC_051406.1:1691477-1691931 GCF_015228065.2 Penaeus monodon | reverse complement strand
CAATGCCGTAAATAAACACAGAATCTATGCTCATCTGACGCATTGATTTTCATTGATTCAGATATGTGGCTCCATTTATTTCTGTCTATATATATAGACGTTGTTATGTATACATAAGGGTAGGACTGCTTTCGTTATTCGCTTTTGTGTGTGTGTGTTTTGGGCTTGCTTAGGCCTAATTAGCCATTGTTTTTAGTTGTTGTTTTAATGTTTGTGAGTATGTTTGCGTGGGTTACTTTGCAACTGTTATGTTTAATTTCACGATCGTAGATTTATATAGTTGGTCATTCAGCTATTTAGTTGGTTTGTATATTAATCAACTATGTATATAAATTTAGTTTTAAGAATATCCTCTTATGTTCAACACATATCATCTCATATGATAAATGTTCGAGACATACTACCAGCAACACATATCCGTAGAATAAACTTCATTCACATGAATATAGAAGGG
>NC_051406.1:1690834-1691230 GCF_015228065.2 Penaeus monodon | reverse complement strand
ACATCAACCACATCCACAAACACACAATCGCCTCCACACTATCCACCCGCAAACAACCACCCACCAATACCATTATTATCCAAGGCACTAATTCCATTTTCCCCTCCCCCCCTCCCCTTTTCTCTCCCCCTTTCCCCCACAGACTCAGACAAGAAGGACGGTGGCTTGAAAGCAGGAGCACAGGTCGCGCGTGGACGTTTTCGCCATGAACCCTACCGCCGCCTGCCTGTAAACGTTCCAGCCTAAACGTTTGTTGGGGGTCACCTTACAAAGTACATGTTTCGTGCTCTTAGCGTGTGTTAAAGCGGCTGGGTTGGGGAGCTGGTTGGTCGGCTCCGAAGAAGTGAAGGAGGAGGTGGTGTCGAGTTTGGTGTTGTGAGATATGGTGCGTCGAGA
>NC_051406.1:1690296-1690731 GCF_015228065.2 Penaeus monodon | reverse complement strand
ATGTCAGAGAGAAAAATTAAGAAAGAAACATGAGAGAAAATGTATTTTTTAGAATGGAAAAATGAATGATTTTTTTTTTTGGCTTGTAGAAAACGGAAGTGATACTTCCTTTTCCATGGAGAAAAAAAGAAAAGAAAAAAAGTTGGATATACATATTTGTGCCGCCATTCTCATGCAAATCAGTGAATAAGAAGGTGTATTATCATTTCGTTTGGATATTTCGTTAAGTAGTATTTACTTCAGCTGTGAAGAAAAGGGAAATGTTATGACTCGTGTTGCATGACGCTGAAATGCTACTGATAAAGAATGCTTTCAAGCAGTGCAGGAAGTTTCTCGCTGTGTGTTTTTTTCTGTGCTTGTTGGTCAAAAGAAAAGTTGTTTTGGAGTGTCTGCTCGAGTGCTTGTCAAATGCACTCAGACATTGTGAAGGAAAGT
>NC_051406.1:1689822-1690211 GCF_015228065.2 Penaeus monodon | reverse complement strand
GTTTATGAAGCCATGCACGAGGGAAAGGAGTATTAGAGAGTTTTAGTTCGTTGTCTCTCCAAGCAAAGAGCGAATTGGTATCGGCTAGGTGTGGTTTCTCGTGACGCAAGCACCCCCAGGTTTATCAAAGCCCAAAGCCGACCCCCCCCCTCTCACCCCCCCTCACCCCACTCCGTGATCAAGACCTCCCCCCCTCTCCCCAATTCACAAACCTGGGGGGGAAAACCGGGACACCCCCACCCCCCCGTCTCCCCCTCTAACCGACCCCCTCCCCACCTAGTCTCCTTAACCTGGTGACTTTGTGCTTTTGCCCGTGTTAAGCGGAGGCGAATCGTTGTAGCAGTAAGGTACATATGCCAGTATTTCTCCTCGGTATTGTGACTCTTAGT
>NC_051406.1:1689106-1689642 GCF_015228065.2 Penaeus monodon | reverse complement strand
TACTCCAATCTCAGCAGAAACGAAAAATAATAAACAAAATACAGACACGTGAACCCCCCCCCCATCCCCCTTCCCTATTAAAATATTTCAAAAGGTGTAAAAAAAATCCTTTATTTATTTATATATAGAACAAAAGAAAAATAATTACAAAAACATTCCTTGAGTTATCGATACCTCTCCCCCCTCCCCACCCCATCCCCCTCAGTTTTTTTTGTTTTGTTTTTTTAACAGGTAAAAGTTTTAGCGACTCAGATCTTTAAAAAAAAAGAAATGGATACATATCGAAAACCATATTGTAAGCTATTATTTTGTCTAAAAGATACCAACTTGGCACAACATTGAGAAAGGGAATTCACAAGATATCAACCCGTCTTTCCCTCGTCTCTCGCTGATAAGAAGAGATACCTGTTGTTATTAACACATTGTTATCAGATGTGTATTATTTATAAATGTGTTGACTTGCAAATGCCGTTTTAGAGTTCTATATATTTCTATCTAATGTAATATAGTATAAAAGAGAGGATTGTAGACTGTGC
>NC_051406.1:1688811-1689059 GCF_015228065.2 Penaeus monodon | reverse complement strand
GAGTTTTTTTCTCTTTTTTTTTTGTAATAATACTGTACAAGACTGATAGTTAATGATAGTATAGTGTAGCGTGTCAACTAACAAGACGATTTTGTTGGAGAGAAAGAATGAAGAGGAGAAAAAGCAGGGGTGAGAGAAAGCTGGGAGCAATTTGTAAATAGTAATAATCGGGGAAGCTGATTTTTATCTCCGAGAGACAGATGCACGCACTCTAGCAAGATGCTGCGGTAAGTGCGTGTGTTTGTGTG
>NC_051406.1:1688542-1688666 GCF_015228065.2 Penaeus monodon | reverse complement strand
ATTAAACATATCGAAATGTAGAAGACATAGTTAGAGTTTTAGAATTAACTAGATTTGAATTTGATACTTCTCACATTGTAACTGAATTAAATATTGCCTTTACTCTCCCCCCACCCCTCACCCA
>NC_051406.1:1688164-1688509 GCF_015228065.2 Penaeus monodon | reverse complement strand
ACCTCCATATACCTTTCGAGCAAAGCAAAATGACCTCATAAAAGAACAGTCGTGTTCTTAATCTCCGAACTATATTGAAGGAGTGAAGAAGTGAGCATTCACGAGGGAAAGGAACTCCCAAGAACAACATTGAAGAACAAATGAGAACATGAGGAACATTGTGGTGAACGGGACGTCGATGTCCGCCTCTTTTTTGCCTCCTTATACTTCCGGCGACGCAGTATAAGGGGGGAGTATCAGTGCGGCCTGGCCTTGCGGGGCCACGCGGGCCGTGTGTGTACATAAGTATTGTTTATAAATATTTTGCCTTATTTTTATTGTATATTGCCGAGCTATTGAGAAGTT
>NC_051406.1:1685933-1686282 GCF_015228065.2 Penaeus monodon | reverse complement strand
TTCCTCTTGGTGGCCCACAACAGTAGTTCATTCAACAAACTTCCATGTACGAGTAATCAAAGCTCCAACCATTACTCTATTTTTGTACTTGGTCCAATGCTGTTTGCTAAAGATGCTGTAATAAAGTAAACATTATTAAAATAAAACCTTTTGCATCCAGTATTTCAATGAGTTATCAAATTTCTCAGGAGAATGTATTCAATCTAAAACCAAAAGGTGAAGAGACTGATGCTGCTGTTCAATCAATAAAGCAAAGACATTTTTAAGTGACCAGAGTGGAGATCAAAATAAATCCCTTTTTATTAAATGTCTATCAAATGTTGCACGTGTTGCAAGAACCCTCATTGAA
>NC_051406.1:1685338-1685907 GCF_015228065.2 Penaeus monodon | reverse complement strand
TTTCCCACCCTCAGATTTTTTTAATTGATCTTTTTGATTTTTTATGTAAAATCGAAATTATATTCTCTTTTTACTGCACCCTAATTAGCATAATGAAATGCGTGTACTTTGCACATTTATTTAGAATAATGAACTTTTGAAGAATCTATTACAGATGGATTAAAAAAAAAACTATATATAATGATGACATTTGTAGCGTTGTTTGACATTCCATGAGTTAGCAGCGTCACGTATTAATATTATTAGTATCTAAGGTTTTAGTTCATTTTCCTCTCATTTTATGTCTGGTGTGAATACATTATCTTTTTTTAAGGCTAAATCATAACCTATGAACGACATAGTTTTAGATTTTTTTTTTCCTTTGTATTTATGATGTGTTTGTGTTTTAGAAAAAGAAAAAGAAATGTCTCCTTCATGTTTAAAAAAAAATACAAACGGAAAAGAAGGTATTTCTATACTTTGTTTATTTAATTTAAATGTTGTGTCATCACCCAAACTGAAACCAGAATCAGACAAAAAAAACGTGAATCAGAGATATAGAATCTCCTCTTAAAAAGGTCATATATACA
>NC_051406.1:1684827-1685309 GCF_015228065.2 Penaeus monodon | reverse complement strand
GTGTGTGTGTGTCTACGCAAATAGGGTTCACACTGGTTGTATTTTAGAACTGAATTTGTGTTTAACAGTGTAAGAAATATGATATGTACATAATATATGGCTACTTTGCACCAGTATTTGCCTCTACTGCTGTTCTCCATATCATAATAAATGTTCTTTTTTTGGTTTAAGATTAAGAAGAGAAGAGAGAGAAAAAAAACGTGAAGAATTATGTGAAAGTTTTAAAACCCAAAGTGCATTCATAATTCGTTAGGTTTAATCCTACTTATATATATAAAAATCATCCATTTATTTTATGATAATGTTGCTTTTAGTTTCGTTCAACAAACCCACCTGTTTCACTCGTTAAACTTCTCCCACACCTACCTGGCTTTTTTGACAATCAACCCTTATTTTATTAAAATCCCAGCCCTTTAAATTGACCCTCATCTCGCCCCCCCCCCCCTACGCCCACAGATCCACGCCCACCCTGTCACCACCAT
>NC_051406.1:1684485-1684787 GCF_015228065.2 Penaeus monodon | reverse complement strand
CGCTTTCTCTCAATCTCGTGTTCCATTAAGATCACCGTCATTCCTTTTTATAACTCGCCATCTCCAGTCTCCATCTTGATGTTAATATTTCATTGTCATCAAATTATTATCAACATTATCATGGCCATTTTGCCATCTTCGCATCCTCCTTCCTTCTCCCTTCCTATTCCTCTTCCTTCTTCCTCCTTCCTCTTCCTCTTCCTCTTCCTTCTTCCTCCTTCCTTCCTTCCTTTTCCTCTTCTTCCTTCCTCCTCCCTCCCTCTCCCCCTTATCTCTTCCCTTCTCTCCTTCTCCTCCCCTTA
>NC_051406.1:1683989-1684456 GCF_015228065.2 Penaeus monodon | reverse complement strand
TGAACCCCCAAATGTGATCTTTATATCATCATTTTTTTTTTTCCTTTTTTGCGAGATGGACCTTGCCTGACCTTGTTTGAGGTCGCGAGGTCACCCAAGACAATGGATAAGGAACAGTAGCATTCCGCATATTGTTGCGACTAATTTGTGCATTTATGGAAGGAAACGAGAGAATAACGATAAAGATAAGATACGGTTATTTGTCATTTCATTTCGTTTTTTTAATTGTATTTTAGAAAAAGAGCTGATCTTCTGTTAGTCTTTTTAACTATTTATTTTCAGCTGACTGTAGATATATAAAAATACCCTAAAGTGAAAATGCAGAATGCTACCCGTTCTTAGCATTAATTAAACCCTTAAAGCTTGACCTAATGATAGTGTAGTGAATTGTGTTTACCTAAAAGAAAACAAAGTAATTTAAATTCACCTTAAAGATACAAAACCCAAAAAAAAGTTGCTGTATGCTT
>NC_051406.1:1683609-1683953 GCF_015228065.2 Penaeus monodon | reverse complement strand
TATATAGCATAATCACGGGTCCAACCTCCGCATGCAAGTAATCAGAATAGGTCATTTGCTTACTTGAACTGTCAAGATTATCAGCCTTATGTGAATACTTTGCGGAGGTTGGATGTCTTTCCCTGATAATGCTAAGATAGTTGAGATAATGTATAATTGTTTGCTTTTTCCTGTTTGACTGATATTGATTCTATTGCCACTGTATATCAAAGTGTTTCAAAAATAAATTCTTACATGTAAACTTTATTTTTTTCGTGTTAGATCCATCCCTTCTTTTCTTAAACCACATACAAATAATGCTAAATGATATCTTAATAACAGTTCTTTTTAAAAAAAATCAACAA
>NC_051406.1:1683416-1683579 GCF_015228065.2 Penaeus monodon | reverse complement strand
TGTACAACTGAAACCAGATTATGGATTTGTGTACATTAATGCATTTTCTTTTTTTTCTATTAAAATTTGTTTAGCATCTCTTGACTTTGCATTTAACATAGAAAGCTTAACATTAAAATGACACTATCTATAAAAAGCACGCATATAAGTGACCCCTTTTCTC
>NC_051406.1:1683208-1683382 GCF_015228065.2 Penaeus monodon | reverse complement strand
GCTTTTTAAATTCTTCATTTCAAAAACCGCTAATCATAGTAATAACAGTATTAGTAATAACATTAATCATTTAACATAATATAAAACAAATGAAGGTGTTTGTACCAGCTCACATACTTCCCCACATGAGCCTTGACACCACATGATAGCTAGATCTCAGAATCCAAAGAGGTC
>NC_051406.1:1682451-1682961 GCF_015228065.2 Penaeus monodon | reverse complement strand
ATGTTCTTTTTTTAGCAATTAACGTACCTGTCATGCATGTGTATTTGCTTAAACATTAGCTTAAGTGTGAGTTTCGAAAACAAAAGTCTTTGTCAACAAATAAACGACTGAATGTATGCTTCTTTATTTTATTTGTCTCTCAACAGCTGTGTGTGAAAGTCCACTTGTCTGCAAGTATTACGGTTAAATATACAAATAATGATAAAGAAAATAGTTAGTAGTTTAGTTATTAGCATAGATCTAAAGATTCTTCCTTACCTAAAGAGGCTAAAACAGCTTTACGATGTATTTGCCAGTTCTTTTTTTTCCACATACATAATTTAAGGTATCTCTATTTTTGTATTATTTCTATTGTTAAGACATATGGTATTTTTCACTGTGTCAAATACATGTGACATTTCCACAAACCTCAATAGTGACTTTGTTTGATATACCTTATTTACACATATACAAAATATATATATTTGTCATACTGCTCCAAAGACAAAAAAAATTAGAAAAAGAATTATG
>NC_051406.1:1682189-1682254 GCF_015228065.2 Penaeus monodon | reverse complement strand
TGTAAAAGAAGGCAATAATGAAATGTCGCAGCCACAGAAGGTGAGTAGTTTTATCTCACAGAGCA
>NC_051406.1:1679789-1679918 GCF_015228065.2 Penaeus monodon | reverse complement strand
ATTTGAGGGTTTGGAAAAATTGCTCCACCACTCAAACACCACGCCATAACACAGACACGTGAAACCCCTTTCCTCTTGGTTAGGTTGCACTTGGTAAAATTAGGGGATATATTCATGTTTTCCTTTTCG
>NC_051406.1:1679562-1679646 GCF_015228065.2 Penaeus monodon | reverse complement strand
ACATGCAGTAAATTCACCCAAGTATAAAACCACACATACACTTTCCTATTTCCCTTCCATGTTTGCGGACTAGAGAGAGGAAGG
>NC_051406.1:1679041-1679267 GCF_015228065.2 Penaeus monodon | reverse complement strand
CAGAACCGAGGACCCGAGAAAACCCCCTTGACCGTGCGAAACCCGAGACTCATTGCCATTCCCCTCAGCCTCCGCCGTCTCCGCCTGCAAGATCTAAGAACTCAAGATGCTTTCGCAGCTTCCGAGCATCTTATATATTTCTCGAGAATTTCTGGGTTTCTTGACCCCGTGTTGCTAGCCTGGATTTTTTTTTCTTTCTGGTAATAAATTTCTGGTCTTGGTCTAA
>NC_051406.1:1678904-1678979 GCF_015228065.2 Penaeus monodon | reverse complement strand
ACTATTGAGGTAGGAGGGCTGTAAGGGAAGAAAAGAGAAGATTAAGTATGTGAAACAAAAGACTGAGCATTTGTT
>NC_051406.1:1678497-1678580 GCF_015228065.2 Penaeus monodon | reverse complement strand
CATGATAGTTGATGATGATTAGCAATGCAATTCAACCAACTCTATATACACACAAAGAAGAAAAAAATCGGCTAACTGAAATT
>NC_051406.1:1678246-1678403 GCF_015228065.2 Penaeus monodon | reverse complement strand
CTCAAAGAAAGGATTACGGAGACGAAAGTCAGCTTCTAGATCATTCTCAGAACTCTCTCTCGCGGCTTCGAAGGGCTCTCATCGCGGGCTGTCGGCCTCCTTGCACGCCAGCCAATTGGAAAGCAGGTCGGAGGTGAAGGCTTTTCGTGCGGATGGT
>NC_051406.1:1677861-1677960 GCF_015228065.2 Penaeus monodon | reverse complement strand
GACCGAAAAACAAACCCCGAGGGAGAGGGGGGACCGGGAAAAGGGGGCCCGAAAAAGAGGAAAGGGAAGGGCCGGGGAAAAAAAGGGGAAAAAGGAGGG
>NC_051406.1:1674181-1674436 GCF_015228065.2 Penaeus monodon | reverse complement strand
CAGCGATCCATACCTCAAAAAAATATATAAAAAATAAATCCCCCAAGGATGTACCGTTTCTCGAAGCTATTTCTACGCTTTAAAAACCCTGCTCTTGTTAACTTTTCCTTCAGCGGAGAAACGAGAGACCTTCAGGAAACAGAAGACGCGCCTTTATTTTCTACTCACACACTGCTAAGGTTGCAAGAGCTTTCCTATTAATAGACTGATGATCCTCGTTCCCATTCTCTTTTTATTTAATTTTTTATGTACTTG
>NC_051406.1:1673587-1673655 GCF_015228065.2 Penaeus monodon | reverse complement strand
ACGGATAGCAGGAGAAGGAGAGAGACATATATTCAGAAATGGTACAAGAATATAGGTTTACATTTATA
>NC_051406.1:1673117-1673260 GCF_015228065.2 Penaeus monodon | reverse complement strand
CCACCCCTCTTCTCCACCCCTCTTCCTCCCTCTCCCTCTCCCTCCTTCCCCCTCCCCCCAATTTCACATCTATTGCATTCTTCCGTCTCTCAGAATCCGTGAGTGAGAGAGAACGACCAAAGAATGGAAGGGTAAAGAATTTT
>NC_051406.1:1672513-1672651 GCF_015228065.2 Penaeus monodon | reverse complement strand
TTGGGGAGGGCAATAATACGAACAGGTATGAAAGACGGGAAAAACAAAAAAAACATCCTCTTATCATATTTCCTTCTCTCCCTCGCCTCTCTGTAGTCGGGGAGAACATCGGGGAACGAAAACACGAAGAAAAATAAA
>NC_051406.1:1672272-1672450 GCF_015228065.2 Penaeus monodon | reverse complement strand
TTGATATCTTGGTACTCTCTCGCGTCTTTTTCGGATGCTGGACGAAGAAATTTCTCGCGTGAATACAAATTGTAAGCAAATACACACATGTGTACATCGTCCACCCATACGTACGCTGGATTTTTGCAAATATATTCACATATGTGTACATATGACGAATACATACACGCAAAAGGAT
>NC_051406.1:1671270-1671560 GCF_015228065.2 Penaeus monodon | reverse complement strand
GAATGAGAAGGATAATAAAATAGAATAATAGTAAAATAAAATAAGATGACAATTTAAGACAAAAAATTAAAAGAAGAAGCAAGAAAGGAAGAGAAAGAGAGAAAGAGAAGAAAGAACGAAAGAAAGAAGAGTAGCAGAGCAAGAGGATAAAAAAGAAAAATAAAAGAAAAATAACAGTAATTTTATTGCAGAAAAAATACACAAAGTAAAAAAAATAAGTAATAAATAAGAAAATCTCAGAAGAATAATAAGAGAAAAGAAAAGATGAAGGAAAATAAAATAAATAATAA
>NC_051406.1:1670904-1671194 GCF_015228065.2 Penaeus monodon | reverse complement strand
GAAATATATGAAAATATAAAAAGGAAATATATGAAAGGCAAAAAGGACAAAACACTATCCTCCAAATCCACGGAGTCCTCGCAGATGATTCCCGCGGCATTAAACGGGAAAACTGAGGCAAAAATATGACTCAACTTTGGCCAACAGTAAGAGTCACGCCAAAGACACATGGCTCAGACGAGTGTGTGCGGGAGGGTACTTTGCGTGGGAATTTATGTGTCCACAGCTGATACGTATGTGTGTGGCGAGCTGTTTTCAAGCACTGCGGATACATTTTGTAAGAAAGGTTT
>NC_051406.1:1670032-1670632 GCF_015228065.2 Penaeus monodon | reverse complement strand
GTATTTGTATTATCTATTCTGGTGTATGTTTTAAATCTTCGGATATCTAATTTCCTTCAGCTTTACTGACAGGTAGACTTATTGCTTATGCAATCATGTGCTTGATATATGTTATTTCACTAATTCATTCAAAATGTGTATCGATCAATTCATCTCCCTACACATAGCTTCTAACCGCCTTTTTATCTACTATTTCTTTTTCAGGCCGACCACTCTAAACAACTGAACAGAGTGTGCAGAGAAAGCGAACACACGAAACGAAAATAAAAACGAAGAGAAAAATGAGACAGCCTCTCTTTCATTTCCCTTTCCAAAAGCCAAGTACTTTCCGGCAAATATTTCTCTCCTCAGATGGGAAGCTGGAAAAAAAATAACGCCCTTTAAAAAAAAAAAGAGAGAGAGAGGGAACTACACAAAAACAAGCAAATAAAAAAAGACAACAGGCCAAAACAACTAAAACAAATACACACAACGGGCCGTTTACCGTGAGGCAAAAACACTCGACTGAAAACAAATGATATAAAACAGGGGAGAAAGAGGGCGAACTATGGCAGAGATGTATGGAAGGAGAGAAACAGGGGGGAATAGGAGAGGATGGGA
>NC_051406.1:1668977-1669443 GCF_015228065.2 Penaeus monodon | reverse complement strand
CTAGACGTGGACTATTCCTCCTCCTCCCCCCCCTCCTCTATCCTCCCATCTCCCCTGCCCCTTCAGCCCCCTCCCTTCCCCTCCCTCCCCCTCTCTCCCCACGCCAGTACCAATCTCAAGCCATACCTCCCTCCCTCCCCCCCTCATGTTCCCCCTACCTCGTCCTCATCCACCTCCCCCCTCCCTATACCCTCCCACCATAGCGATTTCCTCCCCATCCCCTTCCCTCCCCCCCTGATCTCCCTCCCCCTCCTCTCTCCCCCCTCACCATACCCTCACCCCCCCCCATCCCATCATCATCTCCTTAACCTCCTACCTCCCCCTCCCCACATCCCCTTCCCCCCTTCCCCCACCCCCTCGTCCCCATTCAGGCTGCCCCCCCCCCTCCCCGCCTCCCCGAGACTCCCCATCCTGATTCAGGCTGTTCTCCCCTCACCACCTCCTCCCTTTGTACTACGCTAGCTTC
>NC_051406.1:1668163-1668437 GCF_015228065.2 Penaeus monodon | reverse complement strand
CTAAAACAGCGATCCATACCTCGAAAAAAATATATACAAAATAAATCCCCCAAGATGTACAGTTTTCTCCGAAGTATTTCTACGCTTTAAAAAATCCTGCTCTTGTTTAACTTTTTCCTTCAGCGGAGAAACGAGAGACCTTCAGGAAACAGAAGAGCGCCTTTTATTGTTCTACTCACCACTGCTAGGTTGCAGAGAGCTTTCTATTAATAGACTGATGATCCTCGGTTCCCATTCTCTTTTATTTAAATTTTTTATGTTACTTGTTGTTTAT
>NC_051406.1:1666803-1667130 GCF_015228065.2 Penaeus monodon | reverse complement strand
ATATCATATCTCCCTTTTTCCTTCCCCTCCTCCACTCTCCCCCTCTCTCTTCTCTCTTCCATCCCCTTTCTCCTCGCCCTTCCCCTTCTCCATCGCCTCTTTCCTCTTCTCCTTTCCCTCTCCATTCCTCTTTTTCCTCTTTTTCGTCCCCTCTCTTCTACCTCTTTTCCCCTCTTCTCCCCCCCTCTTTCTCCACCCCTCTTCCTCCCCTCTCCTCTCCCTTCCTTCCCCCTTCCCCCCATTTCACATCTTTCATATTGCATTCTTCCGTCTCTCAGAATCCGTGATTGAGAGAGACGACCAAGGAATGGAAGGTAAGATTTTTGA
>NC_051406.1:1665934-1666321 GCF_015228065.2 Penaeus monodon | reverse complement strand
TTGGGGAGGGCAATAATCCGAACAGTTGAAAGACGGAAAACAAAAAAAATCCTCTTATCATATTTCCTTCTCTCCCTTCGCTCTCTGTAGTCTGGAGAACATCGGGGAACGAAAACACGAAGAAAAATAAACTTTTCATTCATCCTACATTTTTTTTTTTACTTCTTTCATTCTTCCTTTTTTTTCTCGTACTTTTTGCTGATATCTTGGTACTCTCTCGCGTCTTTTTTTTCGGATGGCTGGAGAAGAAATTTCTCGCTGAATACAAATTGTAAGCAAATACACACAGTGTACATCGTCCACCCATACGTACCTGATTTTTGCAAATATATTCACATATGTGTACATATGACGAATTACATACACGCAAAAGGATGGAAGAGATAA
>NC_051406.1:1664778-1664923 GCF_015228065.2 Penaeus monodon | reverse complement strand
ATCCCTCAAGAACCACTACATCTATGCAAATTATTATCTCGCAGAAAATACACCAAAGTTAAAAAAATAAATAAGTAAATAAATAAAAGATAAATCCTTCAGAAGCATCCATGAAAATAAAAAGAAAAAAGAAAAATGAAGGAAA
>NC_051406.1:1664406-1664696 GCF_015228065.2 Penaeus monodon | reverse complement strand
GAAATATATGAAAATATAAAAAGGAAATATATGAAAGGCAAAAAGGACAAAACACTATCCTCCAAATCCACGGATTCCTCGCAGATGATTCCCGCGGCATTAAACGGGAAAACTGAGGCAAATATATGACTCAACTTTGGCCTACATTAAGAGTCACGCCTAAGACACTTGGGGCTCAGTCGAGTGTGTGCGGGAGGTCTTGCGTGGAATTTATGTGTCCACAGCTGATACGTATGTGGTGGCGACGTTTTTTCAAGCACTGCGGAATACATTTTTGTAAGAGAGGGTTT
>NC_051406.1:1664258-1664341 GCF_015228065.2 Penaeus monodon | reverse complement strand
GATCTATATTTATTCTATTTATGGTATCTGTGTGTAGGGGAGAGTGTTGACTTCGTGGAAATCTGGAGCTTTGTTGTGTAATG
>NC_051406.1:1663645-1664044 GCF_015228065.2 Penaeus monodon | reverse complement strand
GATGTTATTTGTATTATCTATTCTGGTGTATGTTTAAAATCTTCGGAATCTAATTTCCTTCCAGCTTTACTGACAGGTAGACTTATGTCTTATGCAATCATGTGCTTGATATATGTATTTCACTAATTCATTCAAATGGTATCGTCAATTCATCTCCCTACACCATAGCTTCTAACCGCCTTTTTATGTACTATTTCTTTTTTCCAGGCCGACCACTCTAACCACTGAACAGAGTGTTGCAGAGAAAAGCGGAACACACGAAACGAAAATAAAAACGAAGAGAAAATGAGACAGCCCCTTCATTTCCTTTCCAAATCAGTACTTTCGCGGCAAAATTTCTCTCCTCAGATGGGAAGCTGGAAAAATAACGCCCTTTAAAAAAAAAGAGAGAAGAGAGGG
>NC_051406.1:1662322-1663588 GCF_015228065.2 Penaeus monodon | reverse complement strand
CACACGGGCCGTTTTACCGTGATGCAACACTCGACTGAACACAAATGAATAAAACAGTGAGAAAGAGGGCGAACTATGGCAGAGATTTATGGAATGAGGAGAAACAGGGAATAGGAGAGGATGGGAGAGAAGGAGAGAAAGGAAAGAGAGACCAAAAGAGAGAAGAGAGGGAGAGAGGAAAGAAGAGAGACCAGAAAGGACGCGGATAATGGCGAGGAGAGAAAGAGAGAGAAGGACAACAGATGAGGAGAGAGAGGAGGAAAGATAAGAATGAAGAAATAAAGAAGAAACCAGATGAGAGAAGAAAAGAGAGAGAGGTGGGGGGATAAAGAAAAGAGAGAGAAAGCGGAAGTTTTACAAAAGCAAGCGATATTGAACAGAGAGACGACACATGACAGCTTTTGTGGCAGACATCAGACAGAGAGACAAACAATCAAAAAAAACTAATGAGAAAACAGAGCGAAAGAAAGCGAGGAAGAGAAAAAACCCAAAAAGGAGAGAAAACAGAGAGCTATACGTAGAAAGAGTACGAGAGAGAGATGAAGGAAAGAGAGATTTATTAAACAAAAGAGACAGAGATGCACAAGGATGGTATAGGAGAGTGGGAGGGATGGACAAATGAGGGAGGGAGGAAAGGAGAGAGGAGAGAGAGAATGAATAGAAACCCGGGGAGAGAAACAGATAGCTAACGTGGACTATTCCCCTCCTCCCCCCCCTCCTCTATCCTCCCATCTCCCCTGCCCTTCAGCCCCCTCCCTTCCCCTCCCGTCCCCCTCTCTCCCCACGCCAGTACCAATTTCAAGCCATACCTCCCTCCTCCCCCCCCTTCATGTTCCCCTACCTCGTCCTCATCCACCTCCCCCCTCCCTATACCCTCCCACCTAGCGATTTCCTCCCATCCCGCTTCCCCCCCCCTTATCTCCCTCCCCCTCCTCTCTCCCCCCTCACCATACCCTCACCCCCCCCCATCCCATCATCATCTCCTTAACCTCCTACCTCCCCCTCCCCACATCCCCTTCCCCCTTCCCCCACCCCTCTTCCCCCATTCAGGCTGCCCCCTCCCCCTCCCCGCCTCCCCGAGACTCCCCATCCTGATTCAGGCCTGTTTCCTCCCTCACCACCTTCCTCCCTTTGTACTACGCTGCTTTCCCTCTCCTCCTCATCTATTCTCTCTCTTCCTCTCTTCCTCTCTCTATAAGTGGTTCAGGTAGCGGAAGCTGGGGAGTGGGGAGGGGTTGGGGAGGGGGTTTAGAGGAGGAGAGATAC
>NC_051406.1:1661697-1662002 GCF_015228065.2 Penaeus monodon | reverse complement strand
TACACAAACAAACCAAAGGGAACAAGAAAGTCAAAACGAAAGGGAGAGAGAATAAAGAACAAGGCGAGAAACAGCTTCAAATAACCCCTCACTCGCGCTAAATGTCTCTTTTTCAATCTACACAAGATAACAATACGTTTCGGAAATTCCATAGTGACTCTACTTGTTTTCCAGGAAAGTAATGTAATGGATTTCCTTCGTATTGTGAAAATTCTGGGTACCTTTTTTTGGTCGTTTTACTTTGATTAAAATAAGCTAAGAGCCTATGGTTATATGGAAGTACGCGTACTGTATTGTCCCATTTG
>NC_051406.1:1660793-1661010 GCF_015228065.2 Penaeus monodon | reverse complement strand
ATCAACGCTAACCAAATGATATGAAATAACTGCACCTCATCAGAGGAAGCCAAGAGACTCGCAGTGATTCTCTAATCCAATCAAACTAACACAAAACAGAGCGGAAAAACGAGGATTCATGTTATTTACTTTTTCGATCACATGGGAAAACTTTGGCAACAAAATAGTGCTTCTGATCCTGTCCTCTGCGCTGAAAAAATATACTTTATACTTATTC
>NC_051406.1:1660441-1660570 GCF_015228065.2 Penaeus monodon | reverse complement strand
CGCACTTACATATACGATGAATTTGAGAACTAGCGTTGCCAAGACCATTCGAAAGGGTCGACGCCAAAACCAATTCGTTGATCTCGAATTGAATTAATTTTAAAACCGAATCCATTAAACGTTTGAGGC
>NC_051406.1:1658923-1659047 GCF_015228065.2 Penaeus monodon | reverse complement strand
GATATATTGCAAATTGCAAATCGATATTTGGACACAAAACCTACTTTGAAGAGCATCCAAGACCACATCAAGGAGATATCTACGACCACAGGGCATGATGAGAGACAAATCCGTCACCTTGACG
>NC_051406.1:1658690-1658772 GCF_015228065.2 Penaeus monodon | reverse complement strand
GGGGGGGAGCTTTGGCTTTAGATCCTTTCTGTGATTTTTTTTTAAAGAGTTAGTTTAAATGGCTCGGATGTGTGACGCACTT
>NC_051406.1:1658370-1658549 GCF_015228065.2 Penaeus monodon | reverse complement strand
TTCCAATCCCCTTGCCACCCCTACCCGCCCTCCTCCCTCCCCCCCAAAATCACAGCAACTCACCACAAGGCCACTAAACCAGCCTCATTTGCATATCCAATTGGCACTGCAACGGCACAGGGCTTCCGGCACTGTCACTGCGCCGGCGGAGGCGATTGTTTCTCTGTGCTGATTGGATG
>NC_051406.1:1657370-1658142 GCF_015228065.2 Penaeus monodon | reverse complement strand
CGACTGATATGATGATGAAGGGACGGGACTCTATAATAATAGGAATGGATGATACAGGATGGATGAGTGGAGTGGTGAGGAGGTGTGCATGGGGGAAGATGCGACTGAGAAGGAAGGAGAAGAGGAAAATGGATGATGATGATGATATTGTCAATGACGACGATGGTAATGATGAAGAGGGAGAAGATGGATATAAGAGAAGAGGAGGAGTAGGAGAGAGAGTGATGATGAAAGAGAGGAAAGGATGATGAAAGGAGAAAAAGGAGGTGCCAGTTAGACATGAGGCGGGTGAGACAAGAATGGGATGATACGCAGCGGCCAGCTCATCACTAAAATGATGGAGATTTAATGTACATTCTACCATAAATACAGAGTGTGGTGGCAAGATAGCTATGATGATAATGAATTAGCTTGCTAAAAAGTGAATCAATGCGATGACGTAGCAATTGATGATATCAATAATGTCCATTGATTAATGGAATAGTAGGTCACTGAAATCACGAAGAATACACAACGAGAAAATACCGATAGCAATTGCAAAGACGATGATAACACCAAAGAAAATAGACAATGGGACGATTATAGGACAACAAAACACATAAAGGAAATAGTAGCACAAAAGACAATCAATATAACAAATAAATAATACGATGATAACAACCAATAGATAAAGGTAGAACAAACTCTCAGCGGATATAGTAGTGCAACGCGGAGTGATGGAGCTAAACTTTGTACTGGATACCGAAGCTGACAACGAACATTGGCGAAATAG
>NC_051406.1:1657159-1657261 GCF_015228065.2 Penaeus monodon | reverse complement strand
TCCAGTAACATTAGTGAACAGCCGTGATAATGCGCTGAAAGTGTCACTGACCACAACAATAAAAACCGCGAGGTAAAAAACTCATCACACACTAATGAACGT
>NC_051406.1:1656877-1657088 GCF_015228065.2 Penaeus monodon | reverse complement strand
GCCACTAGGTCACAAACGTGTCCAACAAAGAACAAACCAGACCGACAGCAAATGGGTCCCTCCTCCCGTTGCATACAAGCACCAGCGACGAGCCGATGAGCACTCGAAATAAGAAAGAAGGGGAAAACTACGCTTTTTGTGACATAATACTTCCATTCCGTTTCCCCCCGGAGGAGCGACGATAGAAGGGGAAAGTTAGCGCTTAAACTCC
>NC_051406.1:1656737-1656832 GCF_015228065.2 Penaeus monodon | reverse complement strand
AACCTTGTTATTGTTGTGACGTCTCAGTTGCGAGGCCCAGGGGTGAGGGGGGGTGGGGAGTGGGGGTCCTAGTTCGCGTAGGGTCAGTGTGTACG
>NC_051406.1:1656153-1656372 GCF_015228065.2 Penaeus monodon | reverse complement strand
GTAGTCCAACGACCACTGAGCCGTAGTCCCAACGACTGGGTACTCGAAACGCTCACAGTACATGTGTCATTCTGCGGACTCGGTGCACTTTTCGCCGGGGCGAATGAACCGAGCAAATATTGGAGCTCCGGGATAAGTCCCACAAATGCCTTCTCGCACCATGAATACACTATCACAGATTAAGGACCAGAGTATACGATGCACTGGGAGATTCTCATG
>NC_051406.1:1655717-1655900 GCF_015228065.2 Penaeus monodon | reverse complement strand
ATATGAAGAGGGGAAGAACAAGGAATATGGGGTTGAAAAAGGAGTAATAACTGGGATGTTCTTCGTGGAAAAGAACAAGAGGTAAATATCATATGCGATTTAGTTATCAGGTACCGAGAATTGGAAAATTACACACTGCTTGAATAGTCAACGTCTCAAGGCATGAAATCAAATCGGAGAATT
>NC_051406.1:1655091-1655435 GCF_015228065.2 Penaeus monodon | reverse complement strand
AAGCTCTTACCTTTTGTCTTGGACGAACTTTTGCTTGAGATGTGTATATATAAAGTTCCGCAAAAAACGAAGCAGTCTCGAACCCGACGAGTCATCTGAAGCAGTGAGACAATCAACATCAAAATCCACATTTATTTCCCAATTAGATTTTTTTTCCGAAACACCTTTAGCACTTTGAAATATTTTACGAGAAAGCTTATTACAGGAACAAAATTAATTACACAAAGTCGCCGAAAGAATATCTATGTTAAAAAAAAACAGAGAACGAATCTTCCGAAACACGAATTGTAACGTAAACAAAATAAAGCAAAACAAAGTCGAATCTGCGAACGAGCAAAAAAAAA
>NC_051406.1:1654741-1654942 GCF_015228065.2 Penaeus monodon | reverse complement strand
CGACGCACGTACGATCAAACTCCCAATTAATGCAACCGGATGAAGCTGCACAATTATCCGAAATCCGTTCTAGAAGTGAATATAGATGTCCAGTAGTAATAGAGCGCTGAAGTTGAATCCCCGTTGCCAGTTTGATCTTTCGCATTAAGAGAATTAATGCTTAGGTCTCTGGTGCCTGATGTGACTTGGGTAATGGATTTT
>NC_051406.1:1653796-1654402 GCF_015228065.2 Penaeus monodon | reverse complement strand
AAGCTATTCTAAGTTATATGAGTAAATGTGGTTTTCCAATTATTTCTCAGAACTGAAATATCTAATATCAAGTGGTTTCAATACACGTGAAAAAAAATAGATATAATACATAGGCTTTTTTGCCCTCATAACTTCTTGGAAAGCTTATATGTGTGTATGTATGTGTACACAGAGCATCTACAGAACACATTATCCACACATTATCCACAAAGCATCCACAGGACATCTACAAAACACAGCATCCACAGATCATCATCCACAGAACATCTGCAGAACACATTATCCACACATTATCCACAAAGCATCCACAGAACATCTACAGAACACATCACCCACACATTATCCACAGAGCACCCCAGAAATACCCACAATACACCCACAGCATATCCGCAACGTATCCACAGCGCAGCGCCCCCGCAGAGCACCGTTCAGAGAAGTGACTGATGCCCAACTCTGCCTCCAGCATCACTCGATTACAGAGAGAGCCTCATCAGCATAGATATCTACCATAAACCCGTCTCCTTTTCCCCTGGGCACGCCTCCTCATGGCCCCCTTGGAGTGCCAAAGAGGAGGGAATGATTGCGTCATCAGCAAGACAAGTGTGA
>NC_051406.1:1653641-1653731 GCF_015228065.2 Penaeus monodon | reverse complement strand
GATGATTGGTGATATCTGCTTTTTTTGCTTGTTTGTTTTTTGCCCGTTTTGCTTGTAGAATGAAAAGGAGAGAGGGGGAAAGGAGGGAAT
>NC_051406.1:1653042-1653412 GCF_015228065.2 Penaeus monodon | reverse complement strand
GCGGGCCGCGCACGTCCATGGAGAAACCCTCAGACAGACCTCTTAATAAAGCCCTTGCATCCGTGTCCCACCGACCCTCATCCTTCTGCTTCCTTATACCTCCCTCATACGCGTCCTCGCTCGCCGTCCATTATAAGGATTCCCGAAAGAAAGATTTCATTTCACGGAGCCCTCGTTTTAATACAATTAAGCGCCCCCACGATCGCTTTTAAGGGCGCTCAGGCTGCGTCTTATAAAGGGGGGAATAACCCTTGCGGGAGAGAGGAAAAGTCTCCTATGCAAACCCTACATGCCTCTTTCTCCAATAGGATCCGAAACTTTTATATATTTGATAGTCTTTTGTTTCTCTCTTGGGGATCGGGGACCTTGT
>NC_051406.1:1652755-1652892 GCF_015228065.2 Penaeus monodon | reverse complement strand
CAGAATAGGGATAGAGAAGAAAGAAAGACGAGAAAAGTATTCTATACAGACCCTACATGCCTCTTTCTCCAATAGGATCCGAAACTTTTATATATTTGATAGTCTTTTGTTTCTCTCTTGGGGATCGGGGACCTTGT
>NC_051406.1:1652491-1652677 GCF_015228065.2 Penaeus monodon | reverse complement strand
TAAAGACAGACAGAGAGGGACAAAAACCAGAGACAGAGAGAGAGATGAGAACAGAAAAGGGATAGAGAAGAAGAAAGACGAGAAAGTATTCTATACAGACCCTACATGCCTCTTTCTCCAATAGGATCCGAAACTTTTATATATTTGATAGTCTTTTGTTTCTCTCTTGGGGATCGGGGACCTTGT
>NC_051406.1:1652263-1652354 GCF_015228065.2 Penaeus monodon | reverse complement strand
AGTATTCTATACAGACCCTACATGCCTCTTTCTCCAATAGGATCCGAAACTTTTATATATTTGATAGTCTTTTGTTTCTCTCTTGGGGATT
>NC_051406.1:1651738-1652003 GCF_015228065.2 Penaeus monodon | reverse complement strand
AAAAAAACGTTGCTACAGCCCCTCTTAAAAGGTCATACGAACTGACGGCCAAAAAGTTCTACTGAAATTGATTTCGTCGATCCTCTCCTTCCTCTCGGATCGTCTCAGGGGAGAGGGGAATCCTCTCTTACTGACGATGCCTTGCTCCTTAGGTGAATCTTGCCGGGAATTCTGTTATCGTTAACTTCAGCGATTCAGCGTTCAGTGATATTATTGTGTTTATTATCGTCATTGCTATTGTTTTTGACTAGTTATACTACTACTC
>NC_051406.1:1651106-1651392 GCF_015228065.2 Penaeus monodon | reverse complement strand
CGACACATCAGTTCATCACGAACCCCCCATCGTCATCCTCCAGAAGTTTCATCAAAAATCAAATAAACAGGATATTTTTATGATTTAGTGATGAATCGAGGCAAAAAAATATTATTTAATGCAAGACTCTTTTCCGTGAAATAACTAAAGAAGAAGATGGATTAAGTTTATGTAAATTCCGTATTCATGAATTTTCAATTTGAATAAAAGAGAAGGTAGGAAATGACCAGGATGAACATTTTGGAATTATACTAAAGAGGGTTTTTTTCCGGGATGTTTGATATTA
>NC_051406.1:1650486-1650797 GCF_015228065.2 Penaeus monodon | reverse complement strand
AAACCCCAAATTTTGGTAACAATATTTTTGTTCAATTATTATAATTATTTTTTAGGTGTACTATTAATTCAGATTCAGAACTTCAAGGATTTCAGTTTCATCTCATTAAACACACGCTTTGGCTACGCAGTTATAAAGCAAGTTTCGCCTCTCTCCGATAAAAGAGAAAAATGCCCAATAGAAAATTTAGTTTTCCATATTAAACAATTTTGTGCAGGAAGCTTCCTCTAAAGTAATGATTATGGATAATCAATACGACGTTTCCAGACTCTGTTTAGTATGAAATTACATCAACAGGGCTGCTGTGTGTA
>NC_051406.1:1649206-1649773 GCF_015228065.2 Penaeus monodon | reverse complement strand
TTAAATAGGCCTCATGAAGTAAACAAAGGCCTCAGCGTTGCCATGGAAACAGCGTGACTTATCGAAAGCGGATAAACAATAAGCATTTAAGAATATTTTTCTCGTAGATTTTTCAACCTCTCCAGGAATGAAAGACAATGCTGATGAACTCGAAATGGACCTTTTATGATTACTGATGAAAATAAATGAATAGATGAATAAAATGAGTGGAGATGACGAAATAATAAATTATTCACATTGCTTATTTTCGCTTTATCGCTTATTCCTTTTGTGAAATTGGACGTAAGGGATTTAGAAAGTCTTTCCATCTGTATAATAGTTTGAATTATGTTTGGGAGAAATGTGTTTATATCTGTTTAAGTTATCTTAATTTTTTTCTCTCTCTCTTTTCATCAGACTATCTTTGTTTCTCGGTATATTTATCCAACTCAGTTATCTTTGTTTTGCCTTTTTGTCTCATTCTTTTAATTCTCTTTAGGAAAGGGAATTTTCATATGAACGGAAATGGTTTTTTAGAAAAAAAAAAATTTGTTTTAATCGCATTTTTAAAGAGGGCTTTTACAACGA
>NC_051406.1:1647414-1647515 GCF_015228065.2 Penaeus monodon | reverse complement strand
CTGCGTGCCGTCGGGGCGGCTCTCGGCTCACGAGTTTAAAAGGAGTGTTGCTCAATATTGTTCCTCAAAGGAGGGACGGAATAATTGGATGTGGGAGTCTT
>NC_051406.1:1646041-1646189 GCF_015228065.2 Penaeus monodon | reverse complement strand
AATAGATCACTCAGGTATTCCTTTGTCATGGAGAGTGCACAGCAAACACACGCTCCTGCCTTTCTCTTGGCCCGGAGACGCATCCTGTGGCGACTTTGGATACACGAAAAGCTGATTACTCTCTTTTCAAGCTCACTTTCTCATCAAA
>NC_051406.1:1645563-1645860 GCF_015228065.2 Penaeus monodon | reverse complement strand
CTTCCTTTCACCCTTCCCTTACCTCCTTCACTCCCTCCCTCTCTCTCTCTTCTCCCCTCTCCCTTCCTCTTTTCCCCTTTTTTCTATTCTCTTTCCTTCCATTATCTCCTCTCCTCTCCACATTTAGCCTTGTCAAGATGAGCTTACCTTTCAGAAGCTCTATAGCGAAACGCATCCTTTCAAAAGAGCGTATCAAAGAAATTAAGAAAAAAAGTAAATAAAAGGAGAGAGAGAGAAAGGAATATAGATTAACGGATAATGTTCAGGGTGAGAGAAAACTCGGGTGAAATATTGGGA
>NC_051406.1:1644670-1644864 GCF_015228065.2 Penaeus monodon | reverse complement strand
TATACAATTTCTTATATGTCAATGGGAACTGAACTTAATTAAAATTGTGCCTTAATGAGTGTCGATAACTTTGTAAATTGAAAATAAAAAAAGATACTTGGAAACACTTCAGATAAGTCAAGCACTTATAAAAAGTAAGTTGTTAAAGTTATAAGTAATATTCCACACTTATAAGATTATAAGTGATTAGTCCA
>NC_051406.1:1644362-1644517 GCF_015228065.2 Penaeus monodon | reverse complement strand
GAGACTAATTTTATGGGATTCTCTTCCTTTCTGTTTTCTTTTGCTTCTCTTATTTTGTCTCTGCCTTTTCGCTTGTCTCTAATTTCTTATTCGGGTTTAGCTTTTATGTTATCTCTTGCAATTATCTGATCCCTATTTTCCATTTTTTTCTTATT
>NC_051406.1:1643794-1644073 GCF_015228065.2 Penaeus monodon | reverse complement strand
TTTTTTCTTGTTCATCAAAGCCGCTTTTTCTTTCCCATTCTTTATCATAATCTATATTTTCCCTCTTACGTATCACTATTTCACTCTCCTTTTACGGCCATACCCTCGAGAAAATAAGAAAAAATATATATATAATCCTCCTACATTTTTCCAAGAAATATGACAGACCAAGGACGAATCAAGACAAACAAGAACAAGCATAAAAGAATAATGATAAAAGAAACAGAGATAGATAAATAAACGCAGAAAATGCACTCGGATCGATGCAACTTTATTTAT
>NC_051406.1:1642319-1642496 GCF_015228065.2 Penaeus monodon | reverse complement strand
GTCGAGTGTGCATAAAGCATCCGCACAAAACGAAGTGACTTTACAGAAGCAACATGACGAATTCCAGAGCCGGAATGCACAATAACCAACATCCTTGCATTCCTCTTCAACATTGCAACATCTCTGAAGTATCGGATAATATTTTCTTGAGAATTTACGATGAATTTGAGACGTCGC
>NC_051406.1:1641285-1642279 GCF_015228065.2 Penaeus monodon | reverse complement strand
AACATATTTCTTTCAAGTTTTCGCAAAGTTGGCTACAAAAAATATATGTTTCAATAGTACATAGCCAAGGTATTGAGAAAGTTTGTCTCACTGTTTTAGTTTTGAAAAGAATCTGCAGTGGCATTCTTGCAAAAGGCGTCGGCACTGTGTTGGCACTGTGTTGGCACTAGCCCACTGATTATTTCTTTTCTATCTCCTTCGTCATTATGTTGTTGTTTTTTAATTCTATATCATCATTTATCAATGCTATTTGAACGTTTGATCATCATTTCTTTTATATCTTCTTAGTCAATTACATTTTCTTAAATTCTATTTCACAATTTAATAAGGCTACTTGAGTCTTTAAACGCCTGCTTATCATTTCCAAGTTTTATATTCAAAACTTTCCAAAAGTCTTTTTTTTTATCTCTGTTGCAGTTATGTCTTACATTATATTATTCATTCAGTGTATTGTATATAGGGTTTTTATTCAGTGTATTGGGAGGGGAAAGGGGGGGAGGGACGTGGGATTGGGGAAGGAGGGATGAGAGGGAGAAGAGGAGAGGCGGAGGGAGTAGAGAGGGAGAAGGGGACGGAGGATGGAGGGAGGAGGAGAGAAGGGAAGGAGGAGAGAGGGAGGATGGAGAAGGGGAGGAGGAGACAGGGGAGAGAGGGAGGAGGGGGAAGGAGAGAAGGGAGGAGAGGATGGAAGAAGGAGGAGGAGGGAGAGGGGAGGAGGAGAGGAAGAAGAAAGGAGAAGGAGGAGGAGAGAAGGTGAGAGAGGGAGTAGAGAGGAGGAGAGAGAGAAATGAGAAAGGAAGGAGAGAGAAGCAGAGAAAAGGATAGAGTGGAATGAGATGATTAAAGTGAAGATTCCTAATACAGATTTGAGTTCCATGAAAGCGTACACACACATCTAAATACTTCACACCTCGTTCACTCCACCTTATAATTTTCTTCTCCAATTTTCTCCAATATTTCGCCTTTCTTACGATCTCTCACAAGAAATTCTCCC
>NC_051406.1:1640865-1641116 GCF_015228065.2 Penaeus monodon | reverse complement strand
TGGGTCCCTTCGAATTCTTGCCGCGAATAAAACCCGAAACATTTTTCCCCTCGAGCAGCGCGCGTGCACGCAAGCACCGCACCTGGCCTATGTTCATGTGCGATGATGGATGATCAGAGAAGATTAAACACTTACGAATATTCCAGAAAATTCGAGAACGTTTCAGAAATTCTCTCGACGGAGTTTTTTTCGCGTGTCTTCCCTTCGGCGAAGTTCGTGTCACGACCAGTGAATCGAACGAGGTGATTTTA
>NC_051406.1:1640001-1640765 GCF_015228065.2 Penaeus monodon | reverse complement strand
CATTACTGAGGTAATCACTTGGCGTGATACGTTGTTGCGACAGAGTTAGAAGTACGATTTATTTTCAAATGTATTATAATTAGTTTTTTTTTCCTTTGTGGTTTGATTTAGATATATCGTTTTCTTAGAACCAGAAATTCCAAAATTATGAAAGGCATTTTGACCTTGGCCTTCGACAGAGCCATGCCACTGACACGAGGGACGGGACTCTGTGTGCTCTGTTGCGAAGGACCCGCGTAGGACTGAGGAGGGAGGAGAAGGAAGGAGGTGGAGGAGAGGGAAGAGGGAGTGAAGGAGAGGGAGGAAGGAAGTGAAGGAGAGGGAAGAAGGAAGAGAGGATTGAACGACAAGGAGAGGAGAGGGAAAGAATGGAGGAGAGGGAGTGAGGAGTGAAAGAGAGGAAAGGTTTAAATGAGAAGGAAAGGAGTGAAGTAAAGGGAAGAAGAAGAAGGAAGAAGGAGTGAAGGGGTGAAGGAGAGAGCAGAAATTCATGAATGGAATTTCATGAAAACGTGACCCGGTTTAGCGAAAAATCAGCAAGATATTCCTCAAGGCATTAAACTAGAGATTCACTAAAACCCATCAAAAAAGGGCTCGGCTTGACTTAAATACTCGAAGACCCCGAAAGTGTGGACACAGAGCCTTCTTCGATACCCATAATCTTCGTCCCTGTGGCTCTATAAACAGTGTTTTTATATGCAGAGAGCGATGCATGGTATCAGGTACTTCTACATCTTATTTCACAGATATATGAATGATTTGCA
>NC_051406.1:1639355-1639549 GCF_015228065.2 Penaeus monodon | reverse complement strand
GGCTCTCTCTGTAGCTCTGTGCCATCGGGGCTTAACTATGCCAGAAGCTCATTAGGGGGAAGGTTAATGAACACAGAAAACGTTCAGAAGGAAATGAAGTTATAGATCACGGAATTTTCACGTCTTCAGTTGTTGCAGGTGAGGGGAGTGGATGTTCAGGTCAAATCTTATTAAGCTTGCTGATCTCATGTCAG
>NC_051406.1:1638617-1638763 GCF_015228065.2 Penaeus monodon | reverse complement strand
TATTCCTTATTACTCATCGCTGATCTATTTATAGCATACCCCGAACGCTCTTCAAAACGCATCTCCTCCAGATCCCTCTCCTTTCAATACTATTCGGCTATTAAATAAATACAAAGCTAAAGAAAAAAAGTAATGTGTCGACTCAC
>NC_051406.1:1638117-1638196 GCF_015228065.2 Penaeus monodon | reverse complement strand
AATGACAACACAAATTATACATAGATATATTCGCTTCAGTGTCTGTTCTATTCCCTTCTCATTCCTCAAGCCTTTTTTT
>NC_051406.1:1637540-1637680 GCF_015228065.2 Penaeus monodon | reverse complement strand
TTTCAAAGGAGCCCGGGAGCGCTATGAATCACCATGGCAACCTCTCCCACCTCCCCGTGGATGATGCTACTCGCTGTCAAGGGAGGTTTGCATCAAGTGTGTGTGTTATCTCAGCTGAACTCTCGTCGTTAACACACACT
>NC_051406.1:1636488-1637156 GCF_015228065.2 Penaeus monodon | reverse complement strand
AGAAAAAAAGTGGAGAGGTAGAAGAGGATGCAGACAAACAGGTGGAAAAGCGAAGGTTGTGAAGGTGGAGAAGGTGGATAAATAAAGGAAGTGATAAAGAAAAGGGAGGTAACGGGAAAGTAGGAAATGGGGAAAGGGAAATGTGATAATGAGGTAAGGTGAAAAAGGGAGAGGGAAGAGAAAGAGAGGAAGATAGGAAACACGGAAGAAGGAAAAAATAGAATGGGAGAAAAGAGAACTAAAGAAGGAAAGTAGAAAAAGGGGAAATAAGAGGGGAAAAAAAAGAGAAAAGGGAGGAATGCGGAAAAGGAAAAATAGGGAAAAAAATAGAGAAGGAGAGAGGAGGAAAAGGGGAAAAAAAGGAAAAACAATAACGAAAAGGAAGAAATAAGGAAAATGAGAGAAAGGAAAAAAAGGACAAGATAGCAAAATCAGAAGGAAAAGGAGCAAAGACGAAAAGGAAAAACCCAGAGAAGGTGGAAACAGGAGTAAACATCCAAATAAACAGGAGAAAAGGGTAAAAATGATAAAAACTAGGAAGAGAAGGGGAAAGAAGGAGAAAGAGGGAGAAAGAAACGCCAATCAACTATAACCAACTTGGCCTTTTGTGTGGTCTGAGGCTCATTACTCACGTGTGGATGGTGAATGTGGATGGCATTCATGGAACG
>NC_051406.1:1635677-1636241 GCF_015228065.2 Penaeus monodon | reverse complement strand
AGCTGCGCGGGGGGCGGGGGGGGGGTCCTTATAATCCTAATACCTGGAAAGGATGACGAAGACGGAGGAGGCAAGAGAGGAGAGGAGGAGAAGGGGGAAGAGGAGAAGCGAGGAGAGGAAGGAAGGGAAGAATTAAGGGAGGAGGAGGAGGAGAGAGAGTGAAGAATAATTAAACGAGAGAAGAGAGGGAGAGATAGAGAAAGAGCGAATGAAAAAGGGAGAGAGAAAGGGAGAAGAAGATAATGGAAGAAAGGAATAAGGTAACAAATAGAGGAGGAGACAGAGAGAGGAAGAAGGAAAGAGAACAGAAGAGACAAAGCCGAGAGAGATAGAGATAAAAAAAAAGATTAATGCAAAGGTTAAAAGGAAGATAAAAAGAAAACGAAAGGCACTCTCTCACAGCCAATAATTGCTTCTCTCAAATCAAGAGTGGAAACAGGCAGAGATGAAAGAGGAATTGCGGATACCTCATGGAAAGCATAATTCTCTCTCATTTACTCTGATGTGAGGGAAACACACGAGTTACGGCTCAGAAAGGGGAAGCGTTTGTGAGGAAGAGAAAAC
>NC_051406.1:1634965-1635091 GCF_015228065.2 Penaeus monodon | reverse complement strand
ATGAAAAGAATCAGACGAAAAAAGGGGAAGAAGAAAAGGAAAAAGTAGAATAAAGAAGCAAAACAGAAGCATAATAATGTTGATGATGATGAGAGTAAGAATAAAATCAATAATAAGAATAAGAAT
>NC_051406.1:1634607-1634672 GCF_015228065.2 Penaeus monodon | reverse complement strand
GGTCACGTCACCAACTGATTCCACAATACTTCGTACCCATTTTGACCTCATACATCCGTGAGTAA
>NC_051406.1:1634412-1634534 GCF_015228065.2 Penaeus monodon | reverse complement strand
TCTTCTCTCCTCATGACTAATTCACAGAGGAGGTCATGCATCAGCCAACGATAGCATGATGCCATGAACCTATTTCTAAATCTCAAGGCCAGTGACTCGTCTTGAAGTGGTCTTAATATGTC
>NC_051406.1:1633724-1633977 GCF_015228065.2 Penaeus monodon | reverse complement strand
GTGCCATTTGGGTGAGACCGGTGGGTAGGGGAGCAATGCCAGGGGGGGAGGGGGGGGGGAGATAATGCCACACCTTAGACACCTGCATCAATAAGGTGCCACATCTCAAGAGGCACTGGCACCCTTCTCTTGCTCTGCCTATCAAGACAAGAGGATCCCTTGCCTCTCTGTAGCGCGTCTTTCCTCTTTAATTAAAAAAGAAAAAAAATTGTTGAACAAAGACGTGTGTTTTTTATCATACTTCAAAAAAAGC
>NC_051406.1:1632687-1632789 GCF_015228065.2 Penaeus monodon | reverse complement strand
TTGTTCGGTAAATTGACCCATGAATATCAATTAAATATTTTATATCGAGCCCAAACTTCCAACGGTATCACGAGCAAGCAGACTGATGATTTTCTCCCGAGA
>NC_051406.1:1632104-1632554 GCF_015228065.2 Penaeus monodon | reverse complement strand
TAATTTATTTACCTGATAAAAAAAAAAAAATCGCTACCCGGTCATCTGCAATACGTCATCGACCCCGCCTTATCTGCGCTTATCTCCTTCTTAAAAGACGCGATAAAAATGGAGTTTGATGAAATACATGTCATAAATACCTCCCTTGTCTTCTTAAAGTCTTCTTGAGAAAATTACAGGAAATGTCTCGAGTCTCCCAATGAGCCAATCACGTGGCTTCGTGACAATAAAGGGGCGGAGTCGAGCGTTCGGCCAATCAGCCTCGGCGACGTCAAAGGTGAAGGTCGAAGGGGCGTGGCCACAGTCCCAGCAATGTTCGGGGTTATGGATTAATCATCTTAGTTTTATTTCACTAATGCAAAGTGGAAATGAGACACAGGAGAAGCCAGGGATGAGCGAATGTTTATGGGAGATGAACTCCAGTGAAAAAAAAAAATAGAGAGAAAGGGC
>NC_051406.1:1631802-1631881 GCF_015228065.2 Penaeus monodon | reverse complement strand
AGGAAAAACAGACAGAAAAAAAGACTTTTTTTTTTTTCAAAAAGTAAAAAGAAATATAAACATTTACATAACCCACACT
>NC_051406.1:1631431-1631727 GCF_015228065.2 Penaeus monodon | reverse complement strand
GAGATGAAATACCAAGACTGTTCTCAACCAAAACAACACAAGAACATCAGAACAAAAGACGCACATGCGGGGAAATGTAGTAATTCTCATTGCATAAATCCCGGCCGAGTATTGTTGCAACATTCATTTTGCAACACGAAAATCACTCCCGAGCCGGCATAAAACAGTATCATTGTCACCACACGTACGTCCCGGCATACAGCACAATCAAGGCCGGAATTGTGTGCATTTGTTTACATAACATTTCCGTTGTGATAAATGCGTCTTTTTAATGTGGTCATATTCTGTCGGTTTAA
>NC_051406.1:1631020-1631120 GCF_015228065.2 Penaeus monodon | reverse complement strand
AAGGTTTCTGTTGATTTAATATCCGCATTTGCATCCGCACTTTTAGGAGGAGGATATGAGAATGTCATTGCAACGAAGGAATTCAAAATATTAAATGGGG
>NC_051406.1:1630358-1630612 GCF_015228065.2 Penaeus monodon | reverse complement strand
TATGTAAACTTTAAAAAGATATCCTCTTGTGCTCCTCTGGGCATCAGCTTTTACGTATCATGTTTGCATAATTAAGAAGATGAAATAATATCGTTTTCTTTTTCTCTCTCTCTCTCTAGTGTAATGAATATATTGAATTTCTGTTGTTCAGATTATGATTAAGGCTTTTTGATGCCGACATGTCAAGTTGATATAACATACTCGGCTTTGTGATATTAATTTTTGGGTTTCATTAACAGTGGTTGGCAGGCTTT
>NC_051406.1:1629393-1629486 GCF_015228065.2 Penaeus monodon | reverse complement strand
TCCATATTGGTGGACAGACTATGGGTTTCAGGAGTACGTGAGAATCAGATAAAAATTAACATCACTTTCTGCATATCTAGGATATTTTTCCTA
>NC_051406.1:1628737-1628876 GCF_015228065.2 Penaeus monodon | reverse complement strand
TTAATGGCGTGGCTACTAGAAAGGGTTGTAAACTCTCTGATTTTCTAAGACTCAGAGCGATAAAAATACACAGGAGATCTCAGATTACATAGATGCGAGACTTTTTCGTCACCAACCCGTCACTGTCGCTTTTTTTTTC
>NC_051406.1:1628136-1628378 GCF_015228065.2 Penaeus monodon | reverse complement strand
TTCTTTCAGCCCTTACGTTGCAGACCACGAGTGACGAGTAGCGAGTGACAGTTGCAAATGAGCGCTGACAGGTGAGTCGATACACCTGGCCGTTGCAGCACAACATTGCAAAGTGATTGGAGGTTCACCTGGTCGCACGCGCCTACTATGACGTCATAGGCTGCAAGGGTGGGGGGAGGGGTATAATTTGTACGTTTATTTCGGATATGAAAAGGAAGAAAATGAAAAAAGTAGAACGTAGG
>NC_051406.1:1627862-1627933 GCF_015228065.2 Penaeus monodon | reverse complement strand
AATGAAAAGGAAAACGATGAAAAACACAATCACATAGAAAATGACAGATATCGGACGATGTAAAATGAGTC
>NC_051406.1:1627605-1627795 GCF_015228065.2 Penaeus monodon | reverse complement strand
TGATAATGTTTAAAAGATTGCCAATATCGAAAATGGAATTTAAATTTGATTTTTTTTTTCTTTTCTTTCACGGAATGCATCGAGGAAAGAGCAACTTCGTTGATGAATTATATTAAATGGGCGAGTGTGGGCGTGCGGGCGTGTGGGCGGATGCGTCTGGTTTTATGCGTGTGCGAATCTGCACTGAGTT
>NC_051406.1:1625984-1626927 GCF_015228065.2 Penaeus monodon | reverse complement strand
GCCCAGATCAATTATGTTCCAAAACTAGGAAGCAAAGAGTGCCTTCTTCACTCCCGACTAGCTCTTCCACGGCGTAGTATGAATAATGAAAAAATGATGGAAAGTCAATATACAGTGAATAAAAGGAGGATGAATAATGCAAAGATATTGAGCAACCGGAAGCATAAACAGATTCCGAGAAGCCTCGAAGCGTTAATTCGAAACAACAAACCCTTGATGCGTTTAAAATGAAGCTTGGGAAAAGAAAATACATTTGCTTCGTTTAATAGATAGATGATGGATCTTTTATGTTTTGTTTATCTTGCTCAACTCATAGAGATTATTAAATTATGTACCTTATATGCCTTGTGGATTTTATTCCATATAAACCGATAAATTCCGTGATTCGATCGATATGAAACATCAGCTCGTAATCAATTTCCTCGTTAAAGATAGAGGAATGATGCATGTTATATGCTTTATCTATCTTAGAAAATAAAAAGAAACAGCTAAATTATTTGTATTTTTATATTTATTTTCTTTCAGTATTTAAACAATTTAAAAAAACGCGATTTGACCGAAATGAAACCCCAATTATCTCGAAGACTGTGAAGCAATAAACCTTTCGACTCATGAAACAACGATTTTTGAAAGATGTGAAGTGAAAATGATTTATATTTTTATGCCTTTTTAATCGTCTGTAAGATGATTTAAAAAGCTATAAAGTTTATATTGTGATAGGCGTACGAATTCAGTATTTTGTTCTCATGACGAGTGCCTGTTGATAATGGTTATATTATATAATATTAAAAAATATATATATATTAATATATATATAATATATATAATAAAATTATATATATGTAAATTTTTAAAAATTATTATATGTATGATGTATGTTATATTAAAATATAATATATATTTATTATAATATATAATATATTGGTGTGGTTTTTTGGGGTTG
>NC_051406.1:1625840-1625908 GCF_015228065.2 Penaeus monodon | reverse complement strand
GGGTTGTGGTTTTTGTGTGGGGTGTTTGTGTAGGTACATTATGAATATGTGTTAGAATATTAGTATGC
>NC_051406.1:1625365-1625680 GCF_015228065.2 Penaeus monodon | reverse complement strand
ATTTTCGTGTGGTTGGTCTGGGTGTTTGGTGTTTTTTTTTGGGGTAGTTATATGTAGATGAGTGTGAGCGAGCGTGTGCCGCTCTTCCCCGACCCTTATTTGTTTCCAAGACGAAAAGCGCGAAGTGACCTCAGCCAGCGACCTTCCTGCCCCAGATAATCTCCCTTTTGACTCTCCGGTAAACAACGAATCTTCGCCCCCAGAAAACAGCCAGAGAAGGAATAGAATTGATAATGATTTCAACCGAGTCATCACTTTTGATAATGCCGAAACCATTATCGTTATGGATTTTTGATTGCTCGTCCCAACACGTGA
>NC_051406.1:1625115-1625344 GCF_015228065.2 Penaeus monodon | reverse complement strand
GCTAGGTCATGAGGTCATTCACTCTTTTCTCCATGACGATTTTTAGTCAAATAGGCTTCTTGCGATAGCCGGCAGACTGACAATTCTTTCTGGAACTTAGAAAAAAAAAAAAAATTCCCTTTTGGAATATTTTTTTGGGGTTTTAATTTTCAATAAGTCATTTTTTCGTTTACTGAATTATCATCTCATTTTTGCCTTATTCCAGTCACTGATTTGACACATTATTCAT
>NC_051406.1:1624704-1624894 GCF_015228065.2 Penaeus monodon | reverse complement strand
AAATTTTTAGGGCAACAATGGGGGGATATGCCTTTTAAAAGGGTTTTTTAAAGTCGATACTAACTTTCCCTGTTATAAAGACCACGTCGCTCTCTACGCCGTCAGATTAAGGCTAATACTACGGTACCGTAACTGCAGCCTCTGCCTGTATTTTTCCAATTACCTCAGCCTTTAATTTTCATAAAAACCA
>NC_051406.1:1624280-1624626 GCF_015228065.2 Penaeus monodon | reverse complement strand
TTTAAAAAATAATCCTGAATACGTCCATCAGAACGAAATATGAATATGAATAAGAAATCCGAGATTTTTTTTTTTAATATGAATATAATGAGAAAAAAAAATTCCCGAGATTTCTTTTTTTTTCTTCGAAATATGATTTTAAATAAGAAAAATGGCGAAATTTCTTTTTTTTTCCAAATAACTTAAGAACTGGTGATCTGTTTTCCTCTTTTGAAATGTTGTAAAGGGGGAGAGGCAACTTGCAGACAGTTTATATTTCAAAAATTTTTTGCATTTTCGATCGTCCGCACTTGTCATACTCAATTACTTTTTCTATAGTTTTTTTAGCTGTGAAAAAGGGTTTTGG
>NC_051406.1:1622632-1623376 GCF_015228065.2 Penaeus monodon | reverse complement strand
AATTTTTGAAAATTTTTTTTCCCCAAAAATTTTTTTTTTTAAAACGGGTTATAAACGAAAAACAAAAAATGGCCCGGGTTTTGCCCCCTTTTTTGCCGCCATACAAAGGATCGACACTTGTATAAACGTTTGAATCTTTGTTTTAAGTTATTTTGGCTGCTTTTGTCCAGCTGTAGACACACCCCGATGCGCTTTTGTTTTCAGGATAGGGTGTTTTTTGGATGACTTACTTGTCGTTCTTTCGGGGGTGTTTCTTGCTTTTATAACGGATGGGAAAATAGCTGATGATAATGATGGACGTCTTGAAATAACTTACATATTTTGAAAATTTTTAAAGTTATATAATGTGGGTAATTTTGAAAATCATTTTGCATCGTAACAGGGGTTCTTTTTTCACCTCGAGCGGTATCAAGGATCGGTTTCTTTGAGGGATGGCGGAGAGAAAGAAACATAATTTTTTTTATGAAAATGTAAAGGAATAATCTGATACTGAACTCTCCACCGAAGAGGATTGAATAGGCCGTGTCCAGGAAAATATGAATAAAAATGAATAATTTCAGAAAACAAGATGCATTATTCAACGCTTTGACTTCAATCTTCTACCGAATATTTAATAAACCTTCACGACGTATATACATTCACTAGGACGGGGAAGAGTACCATTATTCAGTACAAATGTATACGGGTATACAGCTGCGATTGAAATTCCCCGCCATTTTCTTTGCGGCTTGAATAACATAGTTG
>NC_051406.1:1620742-1620807 GCF_015228065.2 Penaeus monodon | reverse complement strand
CACAATGGTGATACGTTTAAAGGCGGGAAGATGCTTTTAGGTCACCGTAAGATCATTTACGAAAT
>NC_051406.1:1619785-1620555 GCF_015228065.2 Penaeus monodon | reverse complement strand
TTCTAATCAAGTAATATGTATATCCCCGTGACATTCAATCCCCAATGAAGACACGGAATCGAAAGGGCGATACTACATCTCGCTCTGTAGAATTACTGAATGTATAAATGGAGGAAACCGTCATCGCCCGCCAGTGGACTCGTCCCGATGCGCTTTTGTCTGCGTGTTTTAAGGGTCTTTGATTTCTTCTTCCGTCTCGGTTTCGGGTGGCTCAGTGACGATGAAGAACGACCCTTTATTTAAAAAAAAAAAGAAGAAGCCGATAATCCGCCGAATTAGACTAATTCACGTAGATTCGATTGAAATCAAACTCGAATGCATAAACAGAGGGAACCATCGGGCCCAGCAGCGATAGGAACCATCAGTAATCCTTCCAAGGTACGATCACTAAGAGGAGGATTAGAGGATAATAGGCACAGTTAAGCAGGATCGGATCCTATTCGGGAGAGTTGTGATCTCGAATGACGAAGCGGTCGTAATTGCTTCATTAGGGAGAGTAATCATGTCGCGACAATAGAAATGATAACATAACAAGTCTTTTCGTATTAATACTGTGATGGTAATACGGTGACGGAGTTCGTAATAATGACCATGAGGAGGCATTTGCTAAGCAGTGATGGAGTAATTGTTGCTTTTGATGAGGATACAGCGAAGGAAGTAATAACGATGGTAACACTCCGTAATATTTAGGATAATATTCTGGTAATAATGATGAGGATAATGATGTGGAAATTATCTTATGCTGACAATTATAAAATCCGCAATAAAGG
>NC_051406.1:1618649-1618843 GCF_015228065.2 Penaeus monodon | reverse complement strand
AAGAAACCAGTCTCAAGACCCTCACGCACATTCGTTATCCATCTCCAAACACCCAGAAGGTAAACTTTCTTGCACGATACCGAGGGAGTCTTGCCTTGTGTGACTTCTCTTGACATGTTGGCATCGCGTTTCCGTCTCCGCGATGCGTTTTCGACTGACGGTAATCGGTTATTTTATGTGTACATTGTTTTCTC
>NC_051406.1:1617379-1617451 GCF_015228065.2 Penaeus monodon | reverse complement strand
CTTTTCAAGCTGTTTATGTATCTGTATAATGAGGCTGTGCATATACACGCGTGTGGGGTTTTGTGACTGCCA
>NC_051406.1:1617226-1617361 GCF_015228065.2 Penaeus monodon | reverse complement strand
ACTGGCGGAAAATCTTTCATGCAACGGAATTCACTTTTGCATTATAAAAGGCTCCTCCCCTTGCAAGCAGAGGGATCAACGTTGGGGGAGACATTAGACGAATTTTCTTAAGAGAAGAGGGGAGAGAGGGAAGGA
>NC_051406.1:1616752-1616925 GCF_015228065.2 Penaeus monodon | reverse complement strand
TAAAAAAAAGTAAGGAGTTAGGACGGGGGTTTGAGAGGGAAGGAGGAAACGAATTAAATAAGAGAAGAGAGAGGAAGATAGGAGGAACAGGACGATGAATTGAAGAACACGAATAAAAATGCAAGACAGCACGAGAGGGGAATCGACGTCTTTTCGTCTCTGTGACTACATTC
>NC_051406.1:1616185-1616535 GCF_015228065.2 Penaeus monodon | reverse complement strand
TTCATGTGCGCATGTGCCTACCCTCTGATAATTTTTATATCCCAATTCATGTTCGCAACAATGTGTTTCTAAAGTGCATATCAATAAACATATATATCATCACCCTCATCTACTTGTGTACACGCCTGCGTCCGTGTGTGCGTACGTGGAAGCTCACCCAAGCAAGTTCTACGAGGCGGAAAACGCAAGACAAAGCAAGATAATAAGCAAAAAGGCAAGACAGCTCAAGTTAAGTTATCCTCAGTAAAGAAAGAATTGCAATTTCCTCTGTTTCGCTTGCACGATGACTAGCCTCGTCTTGGATTTCGTCTTCAGTGGGAATAAACTTCTTGGAAGTAATTAAAAGGAAG
>NC_051406.1:1615515-1615685 GCF_015228065.2 Penaeus monodon | reverse complement strand
AAAATTCCCCCAATCAATCATCCCCTCTTTTCCTTTCACCATCATCATCAAAAACTTCTTCCTGTCCTCTTTTCCTCTCCTTCCCGGTTTCATTACATCAATTTTCCCTTTTTATGCGTTTTTAAATTTAGCCCCCGGGAGGTTACTTTAAAAATTTAAATCTTTTTCCC
>NC_051406.1:1615322-1615458 GCF_015228065.2 Penaeus monodon | reverse complement strand
TAAACCCCTTTCCCTTTCTTATTTTTTTTCAAAAAATATTTTTCCACTACTTTCTATGATTTTCCTTCCCCCTTTTCTCTTACTCTCCCTTTTCCTCCCTCCTCCTTTTTATTCTTCCCCATCATGGGCCCTTTTT
>NC_051406.1:1615208-1615289 GCF_015228065.2 Penaeus monodon | reverse complement strand
TTTTCCCCCCAAATTCCCTTCTTTTCGCCTTTCTTCCTCTCTACTAGTCTCTTTTGGAGTGTGTGAAAAGATCAAAAAAAA
>NC_051406.1:1614779-1614879 GCF_015228065.2 Penaeus monodon | reverse complement strand
GTGGGGTGTTGTTTTATATTTTGTCATATATATATAATTTTTAATATATTTTAAAATTTTCTTATTTTATATACTTTTAAAACATTATATAATTTTAATT
>NC_051406.1:1614426-1614710 GCF_015228065.2 Penaeus monodon | reverse complement strand
GCGTATAATGGTATTTTTATATTGTGTATATAAAAATATGTGAATTGTTTTATTATATTTTATATATATATTTTTCAATTAAAATTTATATATATATATATATAAAAATATAATTCCATTATATATATATATATATTAATAAATTTTATATATTATATATTTAATGAATATATATATATCGAGAGAGAGATAAAAACCCTTTTCAAAATTTTGAAAATCAAAAAAGGAAAAAGCCAAATCCCAGAAAAAAAAAACAGAAAAGAGACAGATTTTCAGCCTAAACT
>NC_051406.1:1614154-1614260 GCF_015228065.2 Penaeus monodon | reverse complement strand
TATCAGCCTTCGAAATCACGCCACGCCCCCCCAAGCCCCCCCCCCCCAACACAGAGAAGAATACTCATAAATTTTTTTTTGATATTTCCTGGAGAAAATTCGTTTG
>NC_051406.1:1614043-1614125 GCF_015228065.2 Penaeus monodon | reverse complement strand
AAAGTTGAGGCTGAAGTCTGTCTCTTTGCTGTTTTTTTTTTCTGGTATTTGGCTTTGCACTTTGTTGATTCTCAAAATTGTG
>NC_051406.1:1613232-1613315 GCF_015228065.2 Penaeus monodon | reverse complement strand
TTCACAATTTTGAGAATCAACAAAGTGCAAAGCCAAATACAGAAAAAAAAAACAGCAAAGAGACAGACTTCAGCCTCAACTTT
>NC_051406.1:1611611-1613203 GCF_015228065.2 Penaeus monodon | reverse complement strand
CAAACGAATTTTCTCCAGGAAATATCAAAAAAAAATTTATGAGTATTCTTCTCTGTGTTGGGGGGGGGGGGCTTGGGGGGGCGTGGCGTGATTTCGAAGGCTGATAAGGGGGGAGAGAGAGGGTGAGGGAGGAGGGGTGAGGGAGACGGAGTGAGGGTGAAAAGGGGGGAAGGAGGAGGAGTGAGGGAGACGGAGTGAGGGTGAAAAGGGGGGAAGGAGGAGGAGTGAGGGAGACGGAGTGAGGGTGAAAAGGGGGGAAGGAGGAGGAGTGAGGGAGACGGAGTGAGGGTGAAAAGGGAGTGAGGGAGGGGGAGTGGGTGTAAAAAAGGGGTGAGGGAGAGGGAGTACTCAGGGTGAAAAAGGGGTGAGGGAGGAGGAATGAGGGGGAAGAAGGGGGAAGCGAGGAGGGGTGAGGGAGGAGTGAGGGTGAAAAGGGTAAAGGAAGAGGTGAAAGAAAGGTGGAGAGGAGAGGAGTGAGGGAAAGGGAGTCATAGAGAAAGCGAGGAGGAGGAATGAGAGATAAAGAAGGGAAGAATAGGGGAGAGAGGTAAAGGTGGGAGATGGGAGAGAGAAAAGGAATAAAGGGAGAAAGGTAATGAAGGTAGAGGAGAAGGAGTGAAGGAAAAAGAGGGAGAGAGAGAGAGATGAAGAGAAAGTAGAGAAGGAGTGAAGAGAATCAGAGAAAGATAAGGATGAAAACGTAAAGAAGAGAAAGAAGGAGATAGAAGGGAAGCGAATAAAACGAAACAAAGAGAAAAAAAAAAGCGGAATAAGATTGTAAACTGCATCGAAATTGATATAATGGTCTGATATAAAGCTTGTTTGATTTTGCGCCTTAAGTGCATACCTACTTGTTTGCGTTCGTGTATTAATAGCTTGCTTGTTTGTTTGCACTGAGCCACGCACGCATAGGCAGAAACACCAATTTTCAAGAATGAGGCAAAAATAAACATGCATTTGCAACATTTGCAACATCCTCAGACCATTCAATGCACGTAGTCTTTAACATCCATAATTTTACTACTAGTAATTATGCTATTAAGTAAAATAAAGAGATAAACAGAAATAACAAAGTCGATTTCCACCAAGCATAATTTGCATAAATACATTTGATATTCCCTGCGCCACAGAATATGAACATTAAACACACATTTCAACACATTATTACAAATGTCAACATTCATCCCTATATCCACATAATCTGAACATCCAGAAAATCCACAAAGAACACATATCCACATCTCATTATTACTGAATATAGACAAAAGAAACATCGAAACCCATATGTCAACATTTGCATTTATCGCATATCCACACTAAACATCCACATGGCACGGAAAATCCACGTAACAGTCCTATATCCATATCCAAACTCACAGCATCATTTCAGCATCCATATCAGTCCGCATATCCACATACACTGAACATCCACACCATGCAGGAAATCCATTCTCATATCCACATCCTTGTTCGAACCAGGACACGTACAAAAATCACATCCATCCGCACATCCACATCCACTAAACATCCACACAATATGTTCGAACTCAACAACCATTCAATACAAAAAAAATATATCAACGCATCCATAC
>NC_051406.1:1611278-1611522 GCF_015228065.2 Penaeus monodon | reverse complement strand
TCAATTTCCCCGAGCTCTCCCGAAGCAGACACGCAACATCACCCACACGCAGACACCGTAACATCATCACCCAACATTCAACATTCAAGAGCGCATCTCCAGAGGTCTCTCAGCATCACCAAGATTACAGATTTGTACCCACCGGAGATGCAGCATCCTCCTCCTGCGTCGTAGTTTAGACATCTCGTGGGTCTCTTAGACGCAGGAGATGAGACGCACTGACGTAGATGGGAGCCAGGTGATT
>NC_051406.1:1611165-1611245 GCF_015228065.2 Penaeus monodon | reverse complement strand
AGAAGGAAGCGCAGGCTGACAAATTAAGCTTTTAATTTTTCATCGCTCGATCCTAAAGCGGGGTGGGATTACTGCTTTCT
>NC_051406.1:1609422-1610337 GCF_015228065.2 Penaeus monodon | reverse complement strand
TCCTTTTCCCTTCTTTCTTAACGGCTGACCACACGCACTTCCTCCTTCCTTCCTTCTTTCTCTCTCTTTTTGTTCTCTCATTTCCTCTCTGTCTTCCCTTCCTTTCCGGTACTTATCTTCCCCTTCCTTGGTTTTCCTTTCTCTCCTTCGTTTCCCCTCTGTTCTTGGTCTTTTCTTCCCCTCTGTCCCCAAAATCCTTCTTGTTTCTCTTTCCTCTCATTCATTCTTCTACATTTTTTTTTCTTTTTTACTTTTTATCTTCTTTTCTTCTTTTCCCTCTTTTTTATTTGCCTGTTCACTTTGTTCACTTACGTGTCCCCTTATTCGCTTAACCTATTCATGTGTTTATTGGTATATTTACATTTTTGTTAATTTGAATACCAAATAGTTTAGGATTTTTTTTTCTTTCTTTCTTTCCCTTATGCTTTTCCCTCCCTTTTCGTATTTCCCCTTTTTCTCTGTTTTTCTTTCCATCTTTTGTTCCATACCTGTTTCACTCTCTTCGTTATTACACTCTTCATTCTTCATTTTTCTTATTTTTTTTTTATTTCATCTATTTATCTATCTATCTGACTTTCATTATTTAGTCTCATCCACTTTTCATTTTTCTGTTTCATTGTTTTTCTCATAATTTATCATCCGTTTCGCTTTTTCTTCTATCCTTTCCTCTACGTATCCTCTTCCTGTCTATTTATCTATCTGTCTATTTACTTGACAACGAATAATATAATGTTAATTATAATACGTATAATATCAATTTTCAACAATCATTTATTAGAGAAACAACACTTCATATTATAATTGAAATATTAATATAAATCAACTATAGTAATATTAATGATATTGATATCCACAATAAACAAATTAGGAAGATTTTTCAAATCGGTGAACTTTATTTAGCAATTGCCAGTACAT
>NC_051406.1:1608558-1608926 GCF_015228065.2 Penaeus monodon | reverse complement strand
GAAAGAAAAAAAAATCAGCAACCAACCGTCGAGTTTTCGAGGTTTCCATTTTTAAAACCATTAAAACTCTTTTTAGAACACAAAACCAAATTGAAAAACGCAACAGCAATTAAAAACAAGAATAGTAGCAAGCACTGCAGAAGTTGCAGTTGTTACAGGAGTAAAATAGCATACCTTAAGAAGAGTAATAAGGTAAAAATATATATAGAAGGGAGAAAAGATAGATATGATAATAACAAGAAAACTCAGGAAGTAATTTGGGTTAATAAAAGCACAGAAAAAAAAAAACATAACGTAAGAGGGAGAGACAAAATAAGATAATGAAAAAAAGAAATAAAACAGACTATTTTTGAAAAGGGGGAGGGGGT
>NC_051406.1:1607759-1607968 GCF_015228065.2 Penaeus monodon | reverse complement strand
CACAGTTGCGCAATAGCCATTAGGAAAGAAGATGAGAAATAATCCATTAAAAAGGGAAATTGATATATTGTTTTTTTCCCTTTTTGATATAAGAGCTTAGAGACAGACCCACACTTACACCTCTTAATTAAATATGATCTATATTGGGATTGTGGGGGTTATGCGATATAATATCTGTAATACTATATATTTACTTTTCACGTAGATGT
>NC_051406.1:1607280-1607525 GCF_015228065.2 Penaeus monodon | reverse complement strand
AACGGAAAAACAGACATAATAAAAGAGAGAGAAACATAAAAAGAGAAAAACAGCTATTATGATCTTGTCTTCATATTTCAGAATTGTATGTATCTTTTGATGATACAGAAGCTGTAATCTAAACATGTTGGATTTCTGTAACAGCTTCGAAGTTGTGGAAGCAAACTTTGAATTGAAAATCGTGAGCCCAGTATCTCAAAAGAGGGGGGGGAGAAGGGGAAGGAAAGGAGAGATAGGGGAGGGAA
>NC_051406.1:1606542-1606881 GCF_015228065.2 Penaeus monodon | reverse complement strand
ACAACTGCCATAGCGTAAACGATTTCCAAGCAGAAAAAAGAAATATTGAAATCACCTGAAAGCCTTTCACCCAGCAACACCCTCTGCACGAAACTCCAGGATGCAATATATCACAAATATAATAACCCGCCTTAAAGCACAGATGAGATGAGTTATCTTATCATAAATCTGCAATTAAGATAATATACTATACGTGGCGTCCATAAACCTCAACATGATTATTAACATGGAGTTTGCAACGTGGTATATTTTCACTATTTTCATGCCTCCGTTGTTATTTTGAGATATATGGTGTCCCGTGTTGCAAGCGGGTGTGCAAGCTGCTATTTTTCATCACTT
>NC_051406.1:1606188-1606373 GCF_015228065.2 Penaeus monodon | reverse complement strand
CCTTTTGTGTTCGTTTGTACGTGTTTGTCCATTTAAGCTTGCATTTTGTTTGAATATGTTGTGTTTATGTATCGTTCCCTCACTGTATATATGTACAAGTTGCATATGCAGACCGTTACCTCCCCCCCCCCCTCCAAGAGCCCACCCCAATGCAGTCAAGAAGTCCAGTTTTATTTTAGGGGAAA
>NC_051406.1:1605366-1605732 GCF_015228065.2 Penaeus monodon | reverse complement strand
TACCCAGAAATATGAATAAATAAACAACTAACCCCCCCCCTTTGAAACCCACACAAAATGATCAAAACGTTCTCAAAATTCGAATCCAAAAGCAAGAAATAACTCTACAATTTAGAAAAGCAATTATAGATTCTAGAACTCAATTGAGCCCAAAAAAAATTCAGTTTCCATCCCCCCTCCCCCCCCCCCTTTAACAGAGAACTTCAAACCCTCTGCTTCAGATAATTAAACTAGACTTTATTTGATATTTCTTTGAGTAATTAATCGTAATAGCTGGTGAGAGAAGAGGTTTTAAACCCAATTAGTGTAGTAATCTGTATCGGAACAAGAAATTTATATTTATTATGAGGGTGAGGTGTTGGAGTA
>NC_051406.1:1604602-1604706 GCF_015228065.2 Penaeus monodon | reverse complement strand
AAAATCTATCCAGAAAAAATAATAACATGGCAGCATCAGCCATCTATATACAACACAACGATTCCCCACAAGATTACCAGTCATACGGCCGCTTTGTTAAAATT
>NC_051406.1:1604085-1604261 GCF_015228065.2 Penaeus monodon | reverse complement strand
GCTCTTGTCCTCTGCTCCTAGTTTTTGGCAAGTAATTACACGAAGTCTCAAGAAGGCAGAGGATACGTCTTAAAATAAGTGGCGTCTTTAAGGTCGTTTGAGCTTTGTCTTTGTGTGGGAAAGTGGTCGTTACGGTTGACTGCGGTTAGATAGAGCGGGATGCGAGGAGGTATGTT
>NC_051406.1:1603878-1603954 GCF_015228065.2 Penaeus monodon | reverse complement strand
AACAAATGTGTACATGCGTACGTGCATCTTAAAATATAACCCATGATCTTATAAAATAACTCATATATCCCAAAAT
>NC_051406.1:1603555-1603827 GCF_015228065.2 Penaeus monodon | reverse complement strand
AAAAATAACATCAACTATCCCATTCATATTTCTCCATTCATCTTTTTAGCGTAACTCTTTCAACAAAATTCCGCCCACGAATGCATTGCCTCGATCATTGCACAAATAAAGCTGAGGCGAAATCGATCACAGGTATCAAAGTGGTTGTAACTGATGCTGCCAAGTGAGGAGAAGGTATTAGCACATAAATTATCTGTCATCTATATACGTCGGGGTCTGGCGACTGTGTGGTCCTTTTAGTGTGTGTGCGTGACCGCGAATTCGTTGTGCGC
>NC_051406.1:1603031-1603162 GCF_015228065.2 Penaeus monodon | reverse complement strand
AGACCCTCTCCGGGATAAGCTCTCCAGAGAACGAAACTCATAAGTAGACCGCTGAAGATGCCAACACAACACGTACATTCAGAACACGGAGGAAAAAATACAATGTACTTTCAAAATCTGATTTGTTCTTG
>NC_051406.1:1601833-1602270 GCF_015228065.2 Penaeus monodon | reverse complement strand
ACAATCTTACTTGTCCTTTCTAATTTCTTACATCTACAAATATTTTTTCCATCGTGTGTTTTGCTTTATCTATGTTTTCTATATATTTTTTTTCTCGATTTCCGTTTTCTTAAACTTATTAATGCGTCCTTTCTTCCATTTTCTCTTTCCTTTCTTTTTTTCTTCCATTTCTTGATTCTATTCCTTCTTCCTTTTTCTTTTTCTTACTTTTTCCTTATTCTATCTTTCTTTCCCTTCTTTCTCTTTGTTTCTTACTTTTTCCTTATTCTATCTTTCTTTCCCTTCTTTCTCTTTGTGTTCCTCTCCTTTTCCTATGGTCGGGAACAAATCTTTGTCCTCTTTGCCAAACGCTGAACTGTCTTTGAATCAATTGAAGAGAGGTTTCTTTTATCCGAATGTCCCGAGCCACTCCAAGAAAGGGAGAAGGATGGAGGATG
>NC_051406.1:1600556-1601496 GCF_015228065.2 Penaeus monodon | reverse complement strand
GAATAAAGGGAGTGGATGAAGGGAGAGGGAGAAGGAGGGGGTTAGGGAGGAAGGAGGATGGGGAGGAGAAGGGAATGAAGAATTAGAGTATCGGAGGGAAGATAAAAGAAAGGAGAATTAAATAGATGAGGATAAATGAAGAGAAGCAAAAAGAGAAAGAGAAGAAGGAGAAATGAGAGAGATAGCCAGAGACAAAGAAAGAGAGAAAGAGAGAGACAGAAGCAGAGGAATCAGACAGACAAACCATAACGCAGAGAAGAAAAGAACCAGAGAATAGAGAACAGAAGAATAGAGAGGAAAAGAATAGAAAGAGAAAATAGGAAGCGCGAGAAAAGAAAGTGAGCAAAACAATAAGAACAATTGAAAACAAAGAAGGAAGAATGGAATGGTAAAGAAACAGGGAAGAGACGAACAAAGGAAGAAAAATAAAGATGAGAATCTTAGAAAAACGGATGACGTGATATGGGCGATGCTGGTGAATAGGAGCAGGAAGATAAATAGGAATGGGGAAAGGAAGAAGAAACAGTAAGTAGGGGAGGAGGAGGAGTAGATAGAGAAAGATAAGGAGAGAGAGGAGAAGAAGATGACATATAAAGAGGAGGGAGGAGATAAAAGATAAAGGCAGAATAAAAGATAAGAAAATCGAAAGAAATGATAAAGAAGACAGTGAAAACAAGATAAGAAGAACAGGAAAAGGAACAAGATGAAATAATAATAAAAAAAGCAGAAGAAGGGAAAAGATAGATAAGAAGAAGAACAATAAATAGAACAAAATGAAGTATATTAAAAATATATAAACAAGAAGAAGAACAAAAAAAATAAATAAACAAGAAGAAGAATAAAAAAATAAGTACATAATAAGCACAAAGACGAAATATGAGCATAACTGAAAAGCAGAAAAGAGAATTTCACGCCAAAGATGGAACGCAAATCAAAGAGA
>NC_051406.1:1600181-1600532 GCF_015228065.2 Penaeus monodon | reverse complement strand
ATCACCTGCGACCCCCACCTCCTCATTAGGGGTAATTAATGATCGCCGTTGGCCGCTATGTAACGACCCCCAAAAGAGCATCTTGGAAGAAAGCGACCGTTCCTTATGCCCGCTTGCCGCAAGGACGAAAGTCCCTACTCACGCCTCTCCCTTCCACCTAGGGTTGGCGGTCCATTAGAAAGCTTCTGAGAATAATAATTTGATCTTTTTGTATGAGGAGGAAGAGCGTGGGTGAAGAGACAAACGTCGGGGTGGGTCTGCGGGTGGTGTGTGAGGCCATGCATATATCTATTCATTTGCATATATGTGTGTCAGTCTAGAAAGGCATAGTGTTATATTCTCTTTTATCTT
>NC_051406.1:1599850-1599924 GCF_015228065.2 Penaeus monodon | reverse complement strand
ACAGGCCTATCCTCCCTCAGCATATGTTGACTCCACGCCAATTAGCAATAGCTATCGTGTTTCGAATGGTGTCC
>NC_051406.1:1599199-1599347 GCF_015228065.2 Penaeus monodon | reverse complement strand
TCACCTTTTGTGGAAATTAGGCAGAGGAAACGAGAGTATTATTTACGGATCAATAGTAACTGTGCTGCGGTGGCTGTGACGTCATCGGCCATAAGTCAGTGACACAGATATAAATGATAATAAGTAAGATTTCTTTAATCATATTTTC
>NC_051406.1:1598532-1598910 GCF_015228065.2 Penaeus monodon | reverse complement strand
GTGCCTCATTAATTTTTAAAATTCCTCATAAATCCTCCACGCTTCCAATTTTCGTCGAAATAAACCACCGAAATTAACAAATCTCATTAAGAATAAACTTAACAACACGCCAGAGAGAGAGGGGAAGAGAAAGGGGAAAAGGGAAGGGGAAGGAGGGGATAGAGGAGAGGGGAGAAGAAGGAAGAGAGGAGAGGGGAAGATGAGAGGAAGGAGAGAAAAGACGAAAAAGAGAGGAAGAGAAGCGACGAGAAGGGAGGGAGGAGAGGATGAAAGGGAGGAGAGAGAGGAGAGAGATGGGGAGGGAGAAGGGGAGAAGGGAGGAGAGAGAGAGAGGAGGAGGAAGAGAGGAAGGAGAGGAAGAGGAGAGAGAAGAAAAGG
>NC_051406.1:1597936-1598234 GCF_015228065.2 Penaeus monodon | reverse complement strand
ATCTAAAAAAAAATACTTGAAATGAAATAATTAAGTAAACAAACAAACACAAAGGGAAGATAGAAAGTAAGAAAAAAACGAACTAATAAACGTATGGATGGATGAATAACAGATGAATACAGGAAATGAAGATAACTCGCATACCGAAGCATAGGCAAAAGAGAGATGATAAATTACGAGTCCATAACACCGATAACGACCAATACGAAAAAACGATGAAATAAAAAAAAAAAGTAAAAAGGCAAAAAAAAAAGTATAAAAAAGAATAAAAAGACAAAAAAAGTAAAAAAAAAAAAAA
>NC_051406.1:1597559-1597887 GCF_015228065.2 Penaeus monodon | reverse complement strand
GTAAAAAAGAAAAGAAAAAATATATATAAAAAGATTAAAAAGTTTTAAAAAAGATTAAAAAAGCATAAACATCCCCACGACCCCGAATTTTGAATCGTGTTGTAAACATGTCTGACCCCTTTTGTGACGGCGAGTAAAACCAATTTCTGCTTTATTACGGAGTTCCTTTGATGCTCCCGCGCGATCTGATCGTAAAGCGGCAATCAGATCGGCGATATCTGGCCCATCAGGTCCCCTCTACCTCCCCCCCCCTCCCCCTTTCTATTTCTCCCTCCTTCTCCCTCGCTAATTCTCCCTTTTTTCCTATCTCCCCATTTTTCTTTCTGGG
>NC_051406.1:1597018-1597373 GCF_015228065.2 Penaeus monodon | reverse complement strand
ATTTCTACTTCCCTTTATCCCGCACTTCCTCTCCCCCTATCCCCCCCCCCTCCTCTCTCTCTTCACCTACTTCCCCATCGCCACTCAAACTCCCATTTTAAAAAAATGGTATGAGAGAAAGAGATTACAAAAAAATGCGATTTCGATACAGTTACGCCGCAGAATTGCATCTAGCTCAATAACAGACAGCTTTTTGTTCCCCGCTGCAAAACAATTTCACCCTTGCAAAGCTGTAATTGCAAGGCTGAGTACGGCTGTTCGAATAACCCCAGTAAATACAGTATCTGGGAGTTACCACTGCAAGAGTTTGTGCAATGGAGCAGTTGAGCAAGCAGGGAGATCGGTGTTCAGATGA
>NC_051406.1:1596778-1596984 GCF_015228065.2 Penaeus monodon | reverse complement strand
TTGAGAAAATAAAATGATTCTCTTTAATGTGATTTAAGTTTTATTTAAGTTTTTAATTATATTTTTTTTAATGAATAAATAAAAAAAAATCTGAGAAAATAAGTTGGTTAGCTTTAATGTGGTTTAAGTTTTTCTTAACTTATCTGTAATTCCTTTGCAATTTTCGTCTTGACCGGAAAGGAGATAGATTGGAAATAGATGTACGA
>NC_051406.1:1596222-1596407 GCF_015228065.2 Penaeus monodon | reverse complement strand
GAGTAGCATTTATTTCTCGCTTCAGTTATGATCCTGAAAACAAAAAGCGTTTACATTAATGATGATTCTGATGATAACAATAATGTCTTCACAGTCTACTGATCAAAGCATGGAAAGCTGTTTTTCATTAATGGAATAGTAATCATCCTAATGACAGAAATGTGTGTGAACAGGTGCATCGAAGG
>NC_051406.1:1595794-1596024 GCF_015228065.2 Penaeus monodon | reverse complement strand
AACACATTTTGTAAGCATTTTGTAAACTTGTTTACATGTTATTGCTTAGGTAAGCAAACCAATCAACACCAGAGAATTCATTAGCAATATGCACTGAAATGAAGTGACTCCCCCGTCCCCATCCAGCAACGACTCTTCAACAAACTCACAAGCCTTACATTCGTGACAAAGGTTGCAACCCTATGCGCGACCATCAGCCCACTTGAACATCTATCACCTATGTGTATGAT
>NC_051406.1:1594086-1594496 GCF_015228065.2 Penaeus monodon | reverse complement strand
GTAAAATCCTTGACAATCCGCTGAAATAGGTTTCGGACACTTTTACTATTTGACTTTGTGTCTGTGTCATGCTCGGTCGACTTCCTCTGCCCCAATGCCAACTTTCGCTCATCCCAGGTCAACTTTCCTTATCCTGGGGTCATTCGGGTCGGCTGGGGTCAACTTCCATCGTCTGAGGTCAAGCTTTTGTCTTTCTTAGGCCATCTTGCATGCAATAAAGTCAAGTGAGGTTATCCTGTCTGATTTTTTTTTTGGGGGGTAGGGTAATTTTCATGATTACCTTCCTTATGATAGGGCACATCATCGTTATCCAAGGTCGATTTTTTTTTACAATGACCTTCGTATCATAGGTCAGGTTTTCATGATCTTAGGTCAGTTTGTGACGTCATACATTCTATTCCTGACCTGTG
>NC_051406.1:1593811-1594020 GCF_015228065.2 Penaeus monodon | reverse complement strand
ACCTCTCGTGACTGCCTCCCCATTCTGACCTTATTTTTCTTTTCTTCTTTTATTCTCCTTCTCTTGTTTCGTGGACCTATTAAATATTTACTCTGAAACAGACGCAGCAAAGGAAGGAATGAGGAACAGACAAGGTAATTAGTGGGTGATGTGCGGTGACAGAGAGAAAGATTTTGAGGCGCACGTAGTCATATTTTGGAGATATAAAC
>NC_051406.1:1593059-1593271 GCF_015228065.2 Penaeus monodon | reverse complement strand
AGTTTCACCGCCAGGGACCGCGAGACTTTGCCAAGGATACAGAATCTCGCAAAACACGAGATCTCGCGTGACCCATGACATGAGGAGTGAAGTTTTGATCTGGGCCGAGGAAATGGCCGGCTCTTTTTCCCTTCTCTTTACGTGGCCCCCGCTCAGTCTTTCTTCGTTTTCTCTTCCTCTTTCTCTCTTGTCTTTCTTTAGTCGTTTAGTTC
>NC_051406.1:1592786-1592969 GCF_015228065.2 Penaeus monodon | reverse complement strand
GGGGGGTTGGGTTGGTTGGTTGATTGTTTTCATTTTCTTTGTTTGTTGTTTGTTGTTTACTTAGGACTTTCTTTGGTTTGTCTTGAATGGCTGTTTATTTTATAGATCTACCTCATACTTTCGTCTGTTTACTCATCAATCTACCTCTCAACTTCGTCTCTCTGTCTTTCCGGCATATTCTTA
>NC_051406.1:1592271-1592426 GCF_015228065.2 Penaeus monodon | reverse complement strand
TCCCTTTCGTAAGCTTGTCACATATTGCATGATCCACATAATTCCCAAGTTTATTATCATTTTCATAAGATGATGAATTTGGTGCAGCATTCAAGAACTGCATCTCAAGTGTTTCTTTAGAGCCAGATGATATGTTTCAGTAACGCTAATTGGCT
>NC_051406.1:1591547-1591854 GCF_015228065.2 Penaeus monodon | reverse complement strand
TAAATTCTTGGGAGATTTACAACTGACTGAATCCGCGGATGAAATAAAACGAGAAACAGAAAAGCGAAAAAGTTAAAATCTTATTAATATATGTTGTTTTTTTTTCAGAAACAGAAAAGCGAAAAAGTAAAAATCCTATTAATATATGTTTTTTTTTCATGTTCCAAAGCTCATGATACAATTTTTTTTAATGAATGAGTGAAATTATGAATGAAGGCTTAGAAAAAAAAATCTTAACTTTTTCTTCTTGTTTGCACTTATTGAATGCATTAGCAAATTTGATTAAATTGAGAAAGAGGGAAAGAAA
>NC_051406.1:1590859-1591244 GCF_015228065.2 Penaeus monodon | reverse complement strand
TGTGTGTGTGTTTTTTTTTATGTATTTATTATAATTTTTCCCATTGTTTTAATTTCCTGCGACAGACAACACACTTGCCGGGAAACAGCCTGACATTTCCCTTGAACACACAAACAGCTCGTGTCTCTGACCGTTCAGGATCTGACATTAATAGAGAGACAAAATCACTAACAGGTTTTCATTTACACTTTTCCTCTTCATCCCCCTCCCTCTCTCCTCTTCCTCCCTTTCCCTCTCTCATCCTCCCTCATCCTCCCTCTTCCTCCCTCTTCCTCCCTCAACCTCCCTCTTCCTCCCTCACCCTCCCTCACCCCACCTTCCCTTCCTCTCTCTCTCTTTCTTACATTCTTCTCTCTATTTATTCTTTCGTTGATTATTCTGAATC
>NC_051406.1:1590507-1590788 GCF_015228065.2 Penaeus monodon | reverse complement strand
TTCCACCTGAGGATAGACAACATATACACAGAAAGTAAGAAGATATGTTGCAGTGCAATCTAGCTGCATTATGAAAAGGAGAAATGTGAAGGAATATCATTTTGATATGCTGCAACTTTTATTGCTCGGTTTTGAATAACAATTATACTTAAGCTAATATCAGATGGACTCGTGAGCAGAACACGAGGAGAGTGCTTTTATGGGCGGGAGAGAAATGGAATTCAAGGGAAATTACATTAGATAAGTGAAGAGAAAATAACGATTTGGATGGATGGGTCGTT
>NC_051406.1:1589567-1590401 GCF_015228065.2 Penaeus monodon | reverse complement strand
GGTCGTGGCGCCACATCCCTTACCGGTAAAAAACGCACAAAATGACACATCCGTTGCAACGAGAGTTACCGGGATGATTTTAAACAGCACGGGCGCAATTCCATTTTAAAATTTCCTCTCTGCGGATGGAAGATAAACTTGAATACTGCATGTCAGCTCCTCGAATAAGCTCTTTTGACAACAGCTCCCAATCTGCTTGTCTTTCAGGATGCACTAAAATGAAATGCAAACACTCCTTTATTACCAGCGTTCAATATGATCCTCGCCCAAACAGTGATACAAGTAGATATATTTACCTACAATGATGCTATATGTGTTATTTACAACAGACATTCCTCATTATGAATTCCATTGAAAGGGTAATTGAATGAAAATCTGTTCACGCTGCGTGGCGGAGTTTCCAGGAATAGATTGTTAATTAACGGCTCAGTACTGTTATATTAATTTCGTGTTCGTACATCTAAATGAATCTAATCTGGACGCACGTCAAAAACACCACATGCGAATTTGTGTAAAGTAATGAACAATGATGCTATTACGCAACGCTTAACGTGAAAAAAAAAATGCGTGTGGTTTTCTCATCAATGATACATATGGATATTTGATTCACTCTTGTGTACGGCTTATTCATGATATGTCTAAAAGATAACATGTTCATGAGACATCCCAACAAATAAAACTATAATGGGATCCCACATTCCCCTTTATAATGTGGTTAAGATCATGACGTCAAAGCCGTTTCAAAGCCGAGCCAAACTGACATCTGGCCGATCGATATAAGCACTCGAGATCGCAGTCTACGGACAAACAACCCACATTTAACTGTCAGTCAGA
>NC_051406.1:1588954-1589127 GCF_015228065.2 Penaeus monodon | reverse complement strand
ACCCTTGTTATGCAAGGAGCAGCGATATCCCCCTTTAGCGTTGTTTTGCTTCTCCCAAGAAGTACCTCTGATGTTCATTCCCAGAAGGTGGGGGGGGGGCAATACCAGGCTCTCTTATTGGGGAAGTTATTCGCTGTTGTTTACGTTGGGAGAATGATAAGTTGGTGATGTTA
>NC_051406.1:1588627-1588737 GCF_015228065.2 Penaeus monodon | reverse complement strand
AACAGCGGACAGTAGAGGTCAGAGGTCACGCGCAGGTCATAGAGAGACAAAGACGGATATGAGAGCGTGATTAAAATTTCGAATATCTTTAGTTTACGAATGGAGGGATT
>NC_051406.1:1587662-1588225 GCF_015228065.2 Penaeus monodon | reverse complement strand
CCAACAGTAACAGAATCTGCGTTCATGTATCTCTTTCTCTGTGTATATAGATCTGCCTCATTAGCTAAAAAGGCCCACATTAAGCTCAGTGGACCACAGATTAGTGTCTTAATTTTCATTTCCTTTTTTTCTTTCTTTTTTTCTCTCTCGTCATCCTGCCCCCAGTTAAGAGAAGAAAAAACGTATAATTTTGTTGTGTTCTAAAGAAGAGGAGAAAGACAAAGTGTATTTTCCGAAATAGATTTTTAGTGTAGTACAAATACCCTTTTTGTAAAGTATCATTTATTTTGGTAAAGTATTATAACCATCATCGAGCGTTATCATTTATAGCTGGTCGTTTATATGTGCATCATATATCATCCATAATAGCTATTTATGAATCTATTTTTGAGTACTTTATACTGTTATTTTCTCCCTTTCTTATATCAAACCGAACGCCAAAAACTACTAACGCAGAATCCCTTTCAGAAGAAGCATTACGAACATTCATAAAATCCAAACACAGACCGCAATTTAAACGAAATATCACGAGTCGAACCGCTTGTAAATTTTAATGAAAATTA
>NC_051406.1:1586726-1587420 GCF_015228065.2 Penaeus monodon | reverse complement strand
CTCAACACCACCAAGGGAATAAATCAAGCCGACTTGCCTGGCGATGCTGTTGTCAGGCGGTCTTCGAATGTCTCCAAGCTTGAGATGCCTGTTCGAGCGTGACTTACAGGGGATCAAGAACTTGCTTTGACTTGCTTGAGCTACGGGGCGGAAGAAGGAAGGGGGGGGGGGAGGGGGGTGGAGGGAGGGGGGAGGGAAAGGAGAGGGAGGGGGGGGGAAAGGGAGAGGGGGAGGATGGGTGGGGAAAGGGGGAGGGGGGGGAAGGACCCAAAGGGTGGGAAGGGGGGAGGGAGAAGGGGAGGATAGGGGAAAGGGGGGGTTTGGGGGAGATAAGTTGCCGGGGATGGGAGGAGGGGGGAAGGAGGGAAGGGGCCAGGGATGGGAGGGAGGGGAAGGAGGGGGCCAGGGATGGGAGGGAGGGGAAGGAAGGGGCCAGGGATGGGAGAAAGAGGAGGGAAAGGTTGGAGGAAGTAGAAGAGAGGGGATGGGGGGGCTGATTGGGGAGGGGTAGTGTGCTTAAGGAAAAAAGGAAAGGGAGGAAGAGGATGTAGGGCTAAAGGAGGAAGGATAGGAAGAGAGGGGGGGAGAGAAAAGGGGGGTTAAAAAAGAATTTTGGGGGGAAAAGGGGGGTTTTCAAAGCCCTTTCCCGTGGTTTTGTAGCTCTATGTTTTACTTTCATGAGGGGTGGCAGTGC
>NC_051406.1:1585627-1586037 GCF_015228065.2 Penaeus monodon | reverse complement strand
GTAAAATCCTTGACAATCCGCTGAAATAGGTTTCGGACACTTTTACTATTTGACTTTGTGTCTGTGTCATGCTCGGTCGACTTCCTCTGCCCCAATGCCAACTTTCGCTCATCCCAGGTCAACTTTCCTTATCCTGGGGTCATTCGGGTCGGCTGGGGTCAACTTCCATCGTCTGAGGTCAAGCTTTTGTCTTTCTTAGGCCATCTTGCATGCAATAAAGTCAAGTGAGGTTATCCTGTCTGATTTTTTTTTTGGGGGGTAGGGTAATTTTCATGATTACCTTCCTTATGATAGGGCACATCATCGTTATCCAAGGTCGATTTTTTTTTACAATGACCTTCGTATCATAGGTCAGGTTTTCATGATCTTAGGTCAGTTTGTGACGTCATACATTCTATTTCTGACCTGTG
>NC_051406.1:1585356-1585605 GCF_015228065.2 Penaeus monodon | reverse complement strand
ACTCACCTCTACTGACCTCTTTTGACCTGCTGGGCCTTACACAACCTCTCGTGACTGCCTCCCCATTCTGACCTTATTTTTCTTTTCTCCTTTTATTCTCCTTCTCTTGTTTCGTGGACCTATTAATATTTACTCTGAAACAGACGCAGCAAAGGAAGGAATGAGAACAGACGAGGTAATTAGTGGGTGATGTGCGGTGACAGAGAGAAAGATTTTGAGGCGCACGTAGTCATATTTTGGAGATATAAA
>NC_051406.1:1584572-1584828 GCF_015228065.2 Penaeus monodon | reverse complement strand
AGTTTCACCGCCAGGGACCGCGAGACTTTGCCAAGGATACAGAATCTCGCAAAACACGAGATCTCGCGTGACCCATGACATGAGGAGTGAAGTTTTGATCTGGGCCGAGGAAATGGCCGGCTCTTTTTCCCTTCTCTTTACGTGGCCCCCGCTCAGTCTTTCTTCGTTTTCTCTTCCTCTTTCTCTCTGTCTTTCTTTAGTCGTTTAGTTCTTAGTTTGGTTTGGTTTGGTTCGGTTGTTTTAGTTCTTATGGTCG
>NC_051406.1:1584192-1584530 GCF_015228065.2 Penaeus monodon | reverse complement strand
GGGGGGGGTTAGTTGGTTGATTGTTTTCATTTTCTTTGTTGTTGTTTGTTGTTTACTTAGGACTTTCTTTGGTTTTGTCTTGAATGGCTGTTTATTTTATAGATCTTACTCATACTTTCGTCTGTTTACTCATCAATCTACCTCTCAACTTCGTCTCTCTGTCTTTCGGCATATTCTTATCTCTCTATTCTATCTCCCTCTTCATTCAGTTCTCCGTGTCTCTATCTCCTCTACACATCGATCGTAGCCTTATATCTCTATATATCTTTCTCTCATTCTCTCTCTTCTACGTCTTTCCTATTCTTGTAACATAATGTGTTATCCTAGTATCCATACTC
>NC_051406.1:1583836-1584045 GCF_015228065.2 Penaeus monodon | reverse complement strand
TGTCATTCCCAGGCTTACTAGTCTATACACATCTTTTTCAACATCTCTCTTCTTCTCCCTTCGTAAGCTTGTCACATATTGCATGATCCACATAATTCCCAAGTTTATTATCATTTTCATAAGATGATGAATTTGGTGCAGCATTCAAGAACTGCATCTCAAGTGTTTCTTTAGAGCCAGATGATATGTTTCAGTAACGCTAATTGGCT
>NC_051406.1:1583105-1583408 GCF_015228065.2 Penaeus monodon | reverse complement strand
TAAATTCTTGGGAGATTTACAACTGACTGAATCCGCGGATGAAATAAAACGAGAAACAGAAAAGCGAAAAAGTTAAAATCTTATTAATATATGTTGTTTTTTTTTCAGAAACAGAAAAGCGAAAAAGTAAAAATCTTATTAATATATGTTTTTTTTTCATGTTCCAAAGCTCATGATACAATTTTTTTTAATGAATGAGTGAAATTATGAATGAAGGCTTAGAAAAAAAATCTTAATTTTCTTCTTGTTTGCACTTATTGAATGCATTAGCAAATTTGATTAAATGAGAAAGAGGGAAAGAAA
>NC_051406.1:1582608-1582802 GCF_015228065.2 Penaeus monodon | reverse complement strand
TGTGTGTGTGTTTTTTTTATGTATTTATTATAATTTTTCCCATTGTTTTAATTTCCTGCGACAGACAACACACTTGCCGGGAAACAGCCTGACATTTCCCTTGAACACACAAACAGCTCGTGTCTCTGACCGTTCAGGAGATCTGACATTAATAGAGAGACAAAATCACTAACAGGTTTTCATTTACACTTTTC
>NC_051406.1:1582062-1582339 GCF_015228065.2 Penaeus monodon | reverse complement strand
TTCCACCTGAGGATAGACAACATATACACAGAAAGTAAGAAGATATGTTGCAGTGCAATCTAGCTGCATTATGAAAAGGAGAAATGTGAAGGAATATCATTTTGATATGCTGCAACTTTTATTGCTCGGTTTTGAATAACAATTATACTTAAGCTAATATCAGATGGACTCGTGAGCAGAACACGAGGAGAGTGCTTTATGGGCGGGAGAGAAATGGAATTCAAGGAAATTACATTAGATAAGTGAAGAGAAAATAACGATTTGGATGGATGGGTCG
>NC_051406.1:1581054-1581924 GCF_015228065.2 Penaeus monodon | reverse complement strand
GGTCGTGGCGCCACATCCCTTACCGTAAAAAACGCACAAAATGACACATCCGTTGCAACGAGATTTACCGGGGATTTTAAACAGACGGGCGAAATTCCATTTAAAAAATTTCCCTTGCGGATGGAAGAAAAATTAAATACTGCATGTCAGCCCCTCGAATAAGCCTTTTGCAACAGCCCCCAATTGTTGTCTTTCGGGAGCACTAAAATAAAATGAAAACATCCTTTTTTACCAGCGTTCAATATGCCCTGCCAAACAGGAACAAGTAGAATTTACCTTTAAAAATGTTTTTGCTATTTTGGTTATTTACAACAGAATTCCTCATTATAAATTTCCCTTTTAAAGGGGGTATTAAATAAAAAAATCTGTCACGTGCGTGGGGGGATTTCCCGGGAATAGATTTTAATTTAAAACGGCTCAGTACTGTTATATTAATTTTGTCGTACATCTAAATGAATCTAATTGGGAGCACGTCAAAAACCCCACATGCGAATTTGTGTAAAGTAAGAACAAGATGATTACGCAACGTTACGTGAAAAAAAAAATGGTGTGGTTTTTATAAAAGATACATGGGGTATTTGATTTACTTTGTTACGGCATTTTATGATATGTCTAAAAGAAACAGTTCAGAGACATCCCCAAAAAATAAACTATAAGGGGGGTCCCCCATTCCCCTTTTAATGGGTTAAAATCTGACGTCAAAAACCGTTTAAAACCAGCCAAACTGAATCTGGCCCATGATATAAGCACTCGAGATCGCGTCTACGGACAAACAACCACATTTTAAATGTCAGTAGATGAAAAATGTGGGTTTTTGGTTTTCCCCCACACACACACACGCGTACATCGTACGTAATACTCATAAAACAT
>NC_051406.1:1579657-1580266 GCF_015228065.2 Penaeus monodon | reverse complement strand
AACCACATTTCATTGCTGACAGTTAAAGTGGGTTGTTTTTCCCTAGACTGCGATTCGATGCTTATACGATCGGCCAGATGTCAGTTGGTCGGTTTTAAACGGCTTTGACGTCATGATCTTAAACCCCATTATAAAGGGGAATGTGGGACCCCTTATAGTTTTTTTTGTGGGAGCTCATGAACAGTTTTTTTTGACAATCAGAATAAGCCCTAACAAGAGTGAATCAAATATCCATTGTTCATTTATGAGAAAACCACACGCATTTTTTTTTCACGTTAAGCGGCGTATGCTCATTTTTATTACTTACACAAAATTTGCATGTGGGTTTTTTACGTGGTCCAGATTAGATTATTTAGATTCGAACACGAAATTAATATAACATACGAGCCGTTAAAAACCCAAACATTCCGGAAACTCCGCCCCCCAGGGCGTGAACAGATTTTCATTCAATTACCCCTTTTAAGGAATTTATAATGAGGAATGTTGTTGTAAAAACACATATGCATCATTGTAGGTAAATATATCTACTTGTACACTTTTTTGGGGGGGATCTATTGAACGCTGGGAATAAAGGAGGTTTGCATTTCATTTTAGTGCACCTGAAAGAAA
>NC_051406.1:1579048-1579356 GCF_015228065.2 Penaeus monodon | reverse complement strand
GGGGAAAGGGTGGGGGGGAAATAAACAAAATAACATCGTTTCGGGTTTTTAATTTATAGGAAATTTTTGAAGGAACTTTTCTTAATTTTGAGATTTTAAATTTTAAAAAATGTGTTTTAAAACTTGGGGGATCGGAAACCCCCCCAAAATACCCCCTTGGGTTGATTGTTTTTTAAAAAAGGGAAACCTCTTTTTGAGGTCTTTTATCAAATCCCCCCCAAAAACAATTTTTTTTTTTTTTAAATATTTAATTTTTTTATAATAAAAATTTATTTTTGGAATTTTTTTAAAAAATTAAATAAAAAAAT
>NC_051406.1:1578405-1578704 GCF_015228065.2 Penaeus monodon | reverse complement strand
TACAAATAAATTATATATACTTATGTACAGATACATGTGCATACATATAAGAAGAGGAGGCGTGTACTGCCACCAAAGTAACGCAGCCCACAGACACGCAAGCCCAGTCATACGACCACAGCCCTCTCTCCCTCCACCCGGCTGTGAATCAGAAGGATATCACTGTTGATGGAATGAGCACATTGTTCAGCACAGTGCGATTGCATTAAGGTCAGATGGTGGGGAGTGTTACCATGGCAAAGGCGGAACTCGCTTGGTAGTAAAGCCGCCGCGTACCTGAAGCTTCATCGTGTGACTAA
>NC_051406.1:1578215-1578385 GCF_015228065.2 Penaeus monodon | reverse complement strand
TTTTTTAAAAGCGCGCGAGCCTCCGCCCTAAGGGACCCTGTGTATGATAGCGGATAGGGAGGGAGTGCGTAAGGACGTCAGGAAATTATATTGTTTGACGGGGGAGAGCGAAATTTCGGAAAGCAGTTAGGGACGGACGGAGGGGAGGGAAAGAGGGGGCGTAGGGGTGG
>NC_051406.1:1577558-1577788 GCF_015228065.2 Penaeus monodon | reverse complement strand
ATGGCCAGGAAGTAGAATTCCTGTTCCAGAGTTCAGTCATTTTTAAATCATATTTATCGTAAAACAATATGACGAGAGCGTCGCCCCGAGCGCTGGCCGGCAGGGTCGTGTCTCTTGCTTTTATTGAAACTAAGAGAAAAGAGAAAAAAGCAAGAGGGAGAAAAAAGAGAGAAAAAAGGGGAACGAGACAAGAAATATATCCTGTCAAGAGAATGAATCTTTATAAAAAA
>NC_051406.1:1577102-1577266 GCF_015228065.2 Penaeus monodon | reverse complement strand
TCATGAATGCGCCTATGAACCGACTCCCTTGCAGCGACTGTGTGACGAGAAAGCTAGATGTTGTCGAATGTGATTTTAATTTCTCTTGTATTGGGTTTTTGAATGAAATGCGAGTTATAGGATTTGGTGTCATAGCTGGAACAGATGAAAGCGGGGTGCTGCGA
>NC_051406.1:1575480-1575716 GCF_015228065.2 Penaeus monodon | reverse complement strand
AACTCTATTTTGGGAAACTTTTTCATGTGCGCTAATTATTGAATTAACAGATTCAGGATATCCATTATGTGCAGGATTTATTTAATTCTTCGAACATCTATCATCAATTTTTTCCTTGTTATTATTATTTTTTTTTACTGCAGATTGTGCTTGATTCTTGTCTTTGGTCAATTGGGCTTCTCTTTTACATATATTCATGAAAGGAACAGGTGGAGAAGAAGAAATTGCCGGGGGGG
>NC_051406.1:1574858-1575322 GCF_015228065.2 Penaeus monodon | reverse complement strand
TTCTCTTGCAGTCAGGCCTCCTGCAGATCCATTAGGATGTAGAATTCGCTTGATTTCAGTTCCTCGTTCATAAATTTTCGCTCGCAAAGTTTGTTTATCTGGCGGCGACGAAGCAGAACCGCGGCGTGCGGAGGCGCCTCGAGGGAATGGCCGCGGAGGATTTCTCTCAATGAAACGCAATCGCCGACAAACTTTGCAAATTATACGCTTTATTGGCCAGATGGATATATCAATTATGGTGTTAATTTTCCACATCGAAATGCCGCACTGAGATGATTCGCCGCGCTGGAAATCTACGAGCGTTGTCAGAAGGGAAATACAGCGGCGGTTCCGTCTGGTTTTAGAAAGAGCATTTGAAACTCGGCTTTATGTTGGGGTTACACGAACGGTCATGAATCCGCGCGGCGTTCGGCTAGCTGGAGCGCCGCCCTACAGGTGAATCCGAAGTGCATTTCCGGCCCATA
>NC_051406.1:1574185-1574480 GCF_015228065.2 Penaeus monodon | reverse complement strand
ATTGCATCAGTAGCCTTTCCGTGGAATCCCTCAACTCTATTTGCGATTTCTCTCCGTCTGAGCAAACTAACATGATTAAATTTTATTCACGCGAGGGTTTGACACAATGGACAGTTGCCAGTTGGTGAAATTTTTGACAGTGGTTTTCCTCAGCTTTGCTATGACGAGGATTCTGACTTGGCGAAGGAGGATGCTCGCGGGCAGGATGGCCGATGGTGGTCATGATCATTGCAGAATGAAAAGGTGAAAACTAAATGTGGTTAAATATAATTTTTTTTGGAGTGTGTTAGTGGAA
>NC_051406.1:1573177-1573525 GCF_015228065.2 Penaeus monodon | reverse complement strand
ATATTCTTACCAGTTAATTTCTCAGATGTATATTTCAAAGATAGTAAACCGAGTTTCAGGAGGAAACATTTCCACTCTGCGTATTTCAAGAATTCGCCCTAAAAAGATTAAACCTTGCACTGCCATTTCAGCATTTCAATAATTGCACAGATTCAGTTACAACATTCACACACAGCAAATCACTTCTGTTCGTATTGTCTGTCTGTTTATATTTTCCTTTATCGCCAATTGCCTTCCTTTGTGCCTTTGGTTTGATGCGAGGCGACGGTACGTGTCAGTCTGGGGAGTCTGTGCTTTGTTTATCTTTACTGTTGCATCGTAAAAGAGAGATAGATATATCCGATGTTA
>NC_051406.1:1569885-1570085 GCF_015228065.2 Penaeus monodon | reverse complement strand
TTGTAATAAATCCCCCAATGTGTCTATTTCATTGCACAATTCTTGCCCCGCCTGCCACCCTCTCCCCCGCCTTTCCCTTGCACCTGCGCATCACCTTTCTGGCAATCCCGCCTTCTCGCTTCCCGTTTTATTCCGTTTTGGTCTAGGCAAATCTCTCTCTCCGTTTTTATCTTTATCTTATCTGTCTATTCTATCTCTCT
>NC_051406.1:1568631-1569418 GCF_015228065.2 Penaeus monodon | reverse complement strand
CGCCCATAGGAACATGAGGGGAAATGCATAATCAATGAGCATTAGTCCCAGCGGTTAAGGCAACCTGATTATCACAAAGTCTAGGCTGCGTTTTCACGGTGGGGAGAGGGGAGAGAGGGGAGAGGGGAGAGAGGGGAGAGGTAGGGGAGAGGAGGAGAGGGGGGAGGTAGATGTAAGGGAAAGGGGAGAAGAGGGGAGAGGTAGGGGTTCGGGGAAGGGGGAGAGGGGAGAGAGTGGAGAGGGGAAGGGGGGAGAGGTAGGTGCAAGGGGAAGGGAAGAGAGGGGAGGAGAGGGCATTAGGGGAGGAGGAAGGCAGGAAAAAGACGGGCAAGTGCGTGGGGATGGGAAGAAGGGAGATTGGGTGAGGAGGAGGAGAGGGAGAGGAAGATGAGGGAAGAGGGGAGAGGAGGAGTAGGAACGATGGAAAGGGAGAGGAGAAAAGGGGGAGAAGGGGTGGAGGAGAGAGAATAGGAGGAAGAAAGGGAAAATGGAGGGGGAAGAGGAGGAGGAGACGCGGGGGAAGATAGAATGGGAGAAGGAGGAGAGAGGAAATTAGAGGGGAAAAGGGAGAAGGAGGAGGAGGAAGAGGGAGGGAGAGGAAGAGGGGAGATAAAGAGGGAGAGGTGGGGAAAGGTGAGAGGTAGGAGGATGGGGAGACGAGAAGAGAGGGAAGAGAAGAGATGGGAAAGAGGTGGAAGAGAAAGGAAGATGAGAAAGGGAGGAGGAAAAGATGGAAGGGAAACCTAAATGTACTAGGCTTTTGGTGCACCATGTGTGTGTGTGCCTT
>NC_051406.1:1568397-1568525 GCF_015228065.2 Penaeus monodon | reverse complement strand
CTTTCTATCTGCCCATCTGTGTGCGCGCGCGCGTGATAATACTCCCTTTGTTGTGTGACAGCTGTATTGTTGAACTGAAAATCTGCCTAAATCTGTAACATACGAGTGTGAAATAACAGCGGACTGTG
>NC_051406.1:1568229-1568311 GCF_015228065.2 Penaeus monodon | reverse complement strand
TATTTATCAGTAGGTCCTATATCATAAACTTCCAAATAAGGATGTAGAGGCTTGAAAAAAATAATAGGCTCGTATTTTCCGG
>NC_051406.1:1567995-1568115 GCF_015228065.2 Penaeus monodon | reverse complement strand
AAACATATTTATGTCATTGTGTTTGAGCTCTTGTATTTGTGTGTATTTGTGCTCGGTTTCCCTGACAGATGTGTTCGTACGAACGCTTACCTATACACGTAAGTATCCATTGCCAAACCT
>NC_051406.1:1567642-1567829 GCF_015228065.2 Penaeus monodon | reverse complement strand
GCAACAAACATCTACAAAGAAACAACAATAACAAAAAAACAGATAAAAAACAGTAAAACAAAAAAAAAACAATACGAGACGAAAAATAAGATCCACGCCACTAAACCCATCTCAAAACAAAGAAAAAAGATAAAAACAAAAACACGAAAAAAAAAAAAAAAAAAAAAAAAAAAAAAAAAAAAAAAAA
>NC_051406.1:1567366-1567564 GCF_015228065.2 Penaeus monodon | reverse complement strand
AACTCAATAAAAACAAAACAGTACGAGAGCACAGCTAATTGTTGCCGCGGGCGATCTGCGCACTACATATAAATAAACCAAAATTTGAAATTATTGGAAAGTGGATTTTCATCACACATATTAACTATAATATGATTATCACTGCGGTCGAGAGAGAAAAAGAGTTGTATAAAAAAAAGCAATTTCTGTTCATGTCGA
>NC_051406.1:1566836-1567028 GCF_015228065.2 Penaeus monodon | reverse complement strand
TCTTTATATCACGTACTCTGTTCGATCTTTTACTAAAAATGATGTATATTCTCATAGCATCGCTTCTGTGATGTAGATTATAATATGTTGTTAATTACTGTGTTAAACAAAATTAACGAGAACTCTCATGCGATTCTTTTATCGTAGAGTTTGTCTTTATATGAATTCAGCTATAAAAACATTTTTCTTTTT
>NC_051406.1:1566068-1566213 GCF_015228065.2 Penaeus monodon | reverse complement strand
TCCAATTTTTGCCATTCCCTGAGCAGGAAGCAGAAGTTCGGCCGTAACACCTCAAGGCAATGATCTCCGAAAGGCTCAAATCTCTGCCGGATTTCTTGGAGCTGCGCTTTTTATTGCTTTATCTTTTTTTATCTTGATTCTGTCC
>NC_051406.1:1565539-1565709 GCF_015228065.2 Penaeus monodon | reverse complement strand
ACAACAAGATGCGGAAGAGCTTGTATTGAGATTGATAGCTATAATTCAAAATTCAAAATACTGTATTGCATTAGTTAGAATAGTTATTCTTTTTTACATGAATGATATTGCGTTGTGCATGAAAATGAGATAAGCATATAAAATAAGTAAAGTATATTTGATGATAATGC
>NC_051406.1:1565235-1565301 GCF_015228065.2 Penaeus monodon | reverse complement strand
TGTGGAATTTTTTTAAGTCACGGATAAAATCTTCTGAAAAGTGATCAGGAAAAGATGATAATAGCA
>NC_051406.1:1563900-1564755 GCF_015228065.2 Penaeus monodon | reverse complement strand
TTCAGACTCATAAATTACGTTTAACGCATAAAATGACCTAGTTTACAAGCAGACAAGACAGGAGGGAGAGGTCTTTGTGGGGCTCAGCGCTCTCAGAATCTCCCCCTTGCTCTAATGTATTATGTTCCTGTTCTACATTAATGTTATTTTGCACACAGACTGAAGAACTTATCTTAGAATCAGTGTGTCTATGTACTTTAGCATGAAAGGAAGTTATTAAAATATGTTATCGTTTATGCGAGTATGTTTGCATGAACAGCTGAATATTTTTTTGTTGTTGATGTTGTTGAAGTCAAGAGAATGAATTTAATTTTTTTTTCAGAAATATTCCAATTTGTATTTTTTTTATCAGATCTAGGATGAAGTTTGAAAATCAGTATTTGCAGGAAAAGACATTATAAATGCAAATATGATCTGCACACTAGATAAATCAATAGAATTCTAGAAAAAAAAAAAGAATTAGTGCTGACAGTGCCATTCTAAAAACGAAGTACTCTGCAGGCGATTTACATAACAAAACGATTGGCTTTTGGCTTCTATGGACCTGAACGAGTTTTGGGATATTTTTCTTACCTTGATTTTATCTAGATTTGGTTTGATTCTTTTCAGTATGTTATTGTTGTTTGGTGCTTACCGATAGCCCCAATTGCCATTCTAAAAGCTGGCAAGGCACTTGTATATTCGTTTCAATAATGCTCTGAGAATATTCTGTGGCAAAGATTCTACGCACTATTACTGATAGTGATAGTGATTCCAGGCTAAGAGTCAGAATTGCCATTAATCTATCAGCCACATTTCTTCAGGATTCAGGGGCAAAATTCTAACTGAAAGGAATAACTGGATATATTTAGCATG
>NC_051406.1:1563352-1563595 GCF_015228065.2 Penaeus monodon | reverse complement strand
TACCACACGCTGGTTTGTGATAATTGGGTATTGGGCCTCATTCCAGTCAACAGTCTTTCTCATTTACCGGCAATTATTAGCTTACTACTTTGACTTGGCTCATCACATGTAATTGAAGACTATGAAAGGGATTCTGGCCTTCTATTAGTGAGATAATCGTTAGTACTATCATCTGCCAGCCGATTTTTTTGTTGTTGTGTACGGTGAGATTTTGTGAGTATTTGAGGTTAGTAGCAACGTATG
>NC_051406.1:1562848-1562981 GCF_015228065.2 Penaeus monodon | reverse complement strand
TAAGAAAAATTAAGGCACGTGATAGAGAACAATATAACCATAGATGAAAATTAGTAAACAGACTGACAACGAAAAACTGATATCTGTCTATATCGCACATGATCTTCAATTTATAACTTAATCGTGTATTCAA
>NC_051406.1:1562393-1562782 GCF_015228065.2 Penaeus monodon | reverse complement strand
ATAGGCATATAAATATGACAGAGGAGCGCGGTACTTCCTTTAACAAGCCACGTAGGGTAGAAAAAGATCCGTAAAGGATCAAGCCACCACAGAAGAAAGATTACAAGCGACTTTTCTTAGAAATATTTTTACAACAGGTGGATGGACTATTGTCAGAGGGAATGGCTCGGCAAGTTCCCTCTCGCTCTTACTTAGGTCTTCGATTATCTTTCTAACCTCTAGCCCTAGTCTATCGATATCTTTAATTATCTATTTTTAATACATAAAAATCATTTTCTTATCATCTGCTCCTTTTATTTTCCTACTTAATCTATCTTCTTCTCCTCTTATCTTCCTAATCTTTGCATCTGCTTTACTCTCCTCTCTATCTAAGCTAAGACTATATGTCC
>NC_051406.1:1561850-1562051 GCF_015228065.2 Penaeus monodon | reverse complement strand
GTCATTTGCTTCTTCCGCCCTCTCCTTCCTCTCCCTCATCTCCCGCTCTATCTCTCTTCTCAATGCTTTCTCATCCTCTCTCTCCTCCTTGGTCATATTAAATACCTTGTCTCCAATGGACCTCAAGAATCTACAATAAAAGCTTTGCGAGATTAATTACGTTCTATTGTCCCCTCGCAACATGTTTAATATGGAATACGG
>NC_051406.1:1561289-1561512 GCF_015228065.2 Penaeus monodon | reverse complement strand
CCACTTCTCAATCAAATCCAAATGAACGTACAAACTGTGTCTGCCAATCGCCCTACTCATGTATAACCTCCTCGCTATCTTCCACCAATACATCCATCTCTCTGGCTGTAGATGATTGTTCGTCAATCGAGTAACTACTCGCTGTAAAAATCAACATAGGCGGATGAGCCTGATCTGGTTCGTAGTCTTGTAATTAGTGTTGCATCCGGGTCTATTCAGGCTG
>NC_051406.1:1559081-1559593 GCF_015228065.2 Penaeus monodon | reverse complement strand
ATATACTTTCTTACTGATGATTTTAGTCCGATTTTAATTATTCATTTCAGAATTATGTCGATGTGTTCGTAAGGTCACTAGTTTTTTTGTTTTTTTTTGGGGGGGTACTTTCAAATATCTTGTGATGGGTTTCGTTTTCGTCCAACAGCATACTTATTCGTCTCGACTTATTAGCCCGTTTCAAATATATTTCATTTGTGATGTAAACTTTCGTTGCATGTTGTTTTTGTAATTACATTTGCTTCTGTTTCTGTTTTTTTTCAACATACTGCTTAAGTATAGAGTTATATTATGGTTCATTTGGCCATAATATTATTTGCATTTTGGTCCAGGTGCCATACAGGCATTTAATGTAATTTCGTTTAAACATTTATTGAAATTTGATGCATGTACTTCTTTCAGTTTGGTGCAACCGTTAATTACTTTCTTATGTAGGCATTTAGTGTAATGCGTTGTAAGTATCTATGACAATTTACTGTAGGCAATCAAAACAGACTCGTACAGATATTTAT
>NC_051406.1:1558476-1559010 GCF_015228065.2 Penaeus monodon | reverse complement strand
GACATCTATTGCAATCTTAAAGGAATCTGCTACAGTATCCATTGCAATTTTGAACCAGGTCTTCTATGGTAGCTCAGCTCACAATCCGGAGGACACTAGGGTATATGAAGTTGTGCAATCTTGAAGCAGAGGTGTTTTACCGTAAGCTCTTTAGGCTACTGACGATCTGTATAGATGCTTTGAGTTGTCTTATTCAAAGCTTCATTATTATATCATTTACCAGCTGGGAATGGCTCGCCCTATGCCCTACTCCCCGAGGGCGGTTTTCGGTGAGAGGCCTGTGGAATCCCGTGTCTCTGTCCTCTTTTTCCAGTCGATGAAGGGTCTATTTTTTCAAAAATTCGAAATGTCATTCCTTGAGGGGAAGATAGTGCAGTAGATAAATGCTAACCTGGGGTCGTTCGAGTTTTTTTGATTGAGATATATTTAAACTTCTGTTTCGATGTGTGTTTGTCGGGTACCGTTTGATATTTTATAAATTTTAATGGTTTTTCTCTCCTGTTCGGTCTCTCTCTTTGCTCCATTCACCCATGA
>NC_051406.1:1557393-1557636 GCF_015228065.2 Penaeus monodon | reverse complement strand
CACCAGCCTACAAGAAATCTCCCAGTGTCATATCCCAAAATCCCATAAACACGACTCCGCTCCGCGCATAGGGATGACCACTCCAGCTAATGTGGTGAAACATACCTGGTGTAGAACTTACTTCCGGTCACTGTTATAAGAAGAACACTCAGGGTTGACAATAAAGGAGAACAGCCGCTGTTGGCAACACTGAGGGCCGGGGCAACATGTCCACACATAACGAACATGTCTTCTTATGGAGCA
>NC_051406.1:1557089-1557251 GCF_015228065.2 Penaeus monodon | reverse complement strand
AGTTTTCTCGTGTATGCTTACATGAGGCCAAGTATTTTACTCGATTTGATATTTGTTGAATTAATTGGTGTTAAGTCATTTTCTTATCATTGCAAAGTTTTATATCTCTTTCTTTCCTGAAATATTTATGATTTTGTGATTATCTCTTGCCCCTTCTATAGA
>NC_051406.1:1556995-1557063 GCF_015228065.2 Penaeus monodon | reverse complement strand
ACGTAAAATTTCGAAATACACATCAACAACTTTAACCTTATTCCTTACTGTCGGAATAGAGTTGTATC
>NC_051406.1:1556595-1556715 GCF_015228065.2 Penaeus monodon | reverse complement strand
ACATATATATCCATTTTATAGGCGAACGAAGACATTTCAAAAATGTCATATAGACTTAGTAGAACATTTATATAGTGGGACGTTTTTTGATACTTTTTTGTTAGAATTATGGATGAATAG
>NC_051406.1:1555544-1555702 GCF_015228065.2 Penaeus monodon | reverse complement strand
TTGTGGACTCAGATCTCACTTCCAGGTAATATATCACTAATAGCATTACTGTTCCTTTTTTCTCCTTCCAATCCTTCTTCACAGTTTTTCTTATCTCTCTCCGTTTGCCTTCTTTTCCTCCTTATCTGTTAGTAAAGATAACCGAGTCCAAGATGAAC
>NC_051406.1:1554579-1555390 GCF_015228065.2 Penaeus monodon | reverse complement strand
GTGTGGAGTTGGGAGACGGGGAGTGAGGGGGTAGGGCATGGAGCGATTGGCTCTTCACGGCTTAAAGGAGAGCAATATCGATGAAAGCCGTATAAGGGGAAAGCAGTGTTTTAGAGGGAGGGGGCGGATGGAGGAAAGCCAGAGATATACGAGTATAGATCTCTCGTAGAGCTCCTACGAGGATATCTCCTCTCGCGCAGATACAGATTCTCTCGATCTGCCTCGCAGCGTACTCCCGTTAGATCTCTTTTTCTGTATGTTATTGTGGGTGTGCCGGGGGGGATTTTTTGCTATGCTCGACTGGACGGTAATATTAGTTAAGCGGAGAGTAGAAAGATATTTGCTCTGCGATTGTGTTGTGGAATAGGTTCTCTATGGCATTTACTACGGCATTTTACTGCTATACAACTCCTCCTTACTTTATACTAGTAAAATCGAAGGGAATTGAACTGTGGCGACTGGAGATAGAAATGACAATAACTGTAGGCGAGTCGTGAAGGACTAAGAGACACTTACTGAAATGAATGAGATAGAGGAAGGAACAGTAGGCGAGATGAGGAAAAAAGTATATCTAGAAAGGAGCAAAAGAGGAAGGAAAGCCAGAAATAAAGGAATGAAAAGTAGGTCGGGATGAGAGGTAGGGAGTGAGATGGAAGAGAAGAGGATAACGTGCTCCTTTTATAACAGTGACCCGTAATGTAAGCAGACCCCAGAATGCCTGGAGTAGTGCCAATCCCTTGGCGCGACGGATTCCTCTACTAGTATATCTAAAATACCGCGGCGAGGCACTGTGTTTATTTTTGTGTAATGA
>NC_051406.1:1554113-1554503 GCF_015228065.2 Penaeus monodon | reverse complement strand
GTTAGTTACTGTAGGGATGATGAGGGCGGGAACTGAAGGGCTTGGATGGAATAGATGGAGTCATTTAGTTAGCTGTGTATCTCGTTTTTAAGTATAGCTATCTTCCTACCCTATCTACCATCCCAACAATCTCCCCACCTCTATCCACACAAAAAAAATAATAAAAATCAGAAAGTAAACAGATAGAAATGCTTAAAAAGAGAGACACGCCAAACAACCTCAAAACAAAAAAAGTGCTTTTAAAAATAAAAGGAGCAAAGATTCGCAGAGCAGATCCTCTCTTCTCTCTCTCTCATCATCTTTCCTTACGATCCTCGAAGAAATACGAATACGAGGCGAGATTCATCGGCTTTTGAGAACTCGATCGCTCGCTTGATCTTTCCGGGATCC
>NC_051406.1:1553589-1554011 GCF_015228065.2 Penaeus monodon | reverse complement strand
ATAGAAGTTCCCGAGTAAAAGTCGAGTCGGCCGAAATAGACGCCGAGAAAGAAGTCGATTCGCGCCTGAATCGAGCGAGAAAAAAGTCGGTTCGAGGCAGAGCCTAATAGAAGCCGAGAAAATGATGTCGATCGAGGCGAGACGATCCGATGACAACCGATGTCGTCCTAGCAGGGGAGGCCGAAAAGACAACGGAGGAAGGAAACGAGTAATTTTCTCTACTTTTTTAAGCATGTAATATTCTAGATTTCTTCTTTTTGTTTTTATTGTATATAGATTTTCCATCAATATTTGCTGTTACTGTTGCTTCGCATTATTCTTGTAATTTGTTCTAGTATTCCAATTATACATGGATTGATCATTATTGTACCATTACATCATCCAGCATCATATTTAGTAATCACTGATGCAGATCTTTACAC
>NC_051406.1:1553341-1553463 GCF_015228065.2 Penaeus monodon | reverse complement strand
GAGGATGGACAAGATAAGGATGATGATTTCATTAAATTTGTATTTAATTTTAAATGTTAATATTGATATGGTATTAACGTTACTTATTATAATCCTTCCGTTTTTTATCCTTTTTTATTTTC
>NC_051406.1:1552929-1553141 GCF_015228065.2 Penaeus monodon | reverse complement strand
GTTCAGACTTTTGGCCAACCATTGACAAACTCTAATGGTCCAGCCCGGGGCGTTTACCAAACATCCTCCGTGAAAAACTGAAATTTGTTTGTATTGTTTCATGATTTATTCCGATAGAAACTTTCATGGCTCTTTAGGAAGTTGCATAGTATGACATGTCTGCATAAATTTTTTTATGGGTTTTTCATTATTTTCAATTCCTGAGAAAACAC
>NC_051406.1:1552137-1552883 GCF_015228065.2 Penaeus monodon | reverse complement strand
TAATAAATTAATTTAGTATATGTACTATGTATGATATATTACAAGATAGAACAAATAAAAAGGCCGTCTTTAAAAAAAGTTTTCTGGAAACACGGCTTGCGAAATCCGGCTCAGTATAAATTAGATGTCGGTCCATATTTCATGATCTGGAAAAGGGAAGGAACAAGAAAAAGAAGATGATGATGAAGAAGAAGAAGAACAAGGCCACAACAACCCAACAACAATTCCCTAACAAAAGACATAAGAAGAACCACTACGAGAACACATTAAGATTAAAGAGATACCTACTAGATAAAAAAGAAGTATAAGAGAGAAGTAAATAAAAAGAAGTGAAAAAGATGGAGAAAAGAAAACAGAAGAGGAAGAAAGAAAAGACGAGTGAGTTATGGACCATCTCAAATCCAGGTAATATATCACTAATAACATTACTGTGTCCTTTTTCTCCTTCCATCTTCTTCACGTTTTCTTATCTCTCTCCGTTTTCTTTTCCTCCTTATCTGTTACGTAAAGATAACCGATCCAAGAGGAACAGAGGAAGAGAGAGAGGGAGAGGGAGAGGAAGGGGGAGAGAGGGGGGGGAGAAGGGAGAGAGAGAGAGAGAGGGGAGAGGGAGATAAGAGGGGGAGAAGGGAGAATGAGGGGGAGAGTGAGGGGGAGGGAGAGGGAGGGGGAGAGAGAGGGGGAGGGGGAGAAAGGGGAGTGAGGGGGGAGGGAAGGAGAGAGAGGGGATAGGAAGGAGGAAAGGA
>NC_051406.1:1551539-1552040 GCF_015228065.2 Penaeus monodon | reverse complement strand
GGGGGGGATGAAGGAGGGAGGGGGGGAGAGGGCGAGAGGAAGGGAAGGAGGGAGTGAAGAAGAGAGAGAAAGAGAGAGAGCGATGGTGGGAGAGGGAGAGAGGAAGGGAAGAAGGGAAGTAGGAAAGGAGATAAAAATAAGAAGGAGGGAGAGAGAAAAGCGAAGGGAGAGTGAAGGTGGCAGAGGGAGAGAGAAAGGGAAAGAGGTAGGAGAGTCGGGAAGACGAAGAGAAATACTGAAAGAAGGAGAGAGAAGAAGGAAAGGAGGCAATGAGGAAAAAGAGATATATGAGAAAGAGCAAAAGAGGAAGGAAAAGCCAGAAAATAAAGGAAGGAAGGAGGTCGGATGAGAAGGAGGGAGTGAGATAGGAGAGAAGAGATACAATGCTCCTTTATAACAGTGACCGGAAGTGATAAAGCAGACCCCAATACCGAGTGGCCAAGCCCTTGCGCGACGGATCATCTACATGTATACTAAATACACGCGGCGAGACACTGGGTT
>NC_051406.1:1551174-1551287 GCF_015228065.2 Penaeus monodon | reverse complement strand
AAGTAAACAGATAAAAATGCTTAAAAAAGAGAGACATCAACCAAAACAACCATCAAAATAAAAAGAAAATGTTTTTAAAAAATAAAGAAGGACAAGATTCCGCAGCAGAGCCA
>NC_051406.1:1550857-1551151 GCF_015228065.2 Penaeus monodon | reverse complement strand
TACGAGTCCCCGAAGAAATCACGAGCGAGATTCATCGGCTTTTGAGAACTCGATCGCTCGCTTCCGGTCGCCGAGACGAGTCGAGCCGAGACGAGTCGAGCCGAGACGAGTCGAGCCGAGAAAAGTCGAGTCGAGCCGAATAGAGCCGAGAAAAGTCGAGTCGAGCCGAATAGAGCCGAGAAAAGTCGAGTCGAGCCGAAAAGAGCCGAGGACAACCGAGTCGAGCCGAGCAGAGCCGAAAAGACACGAGAAGGAACGAGTAATTTTCTCTACTTTTTAAGCATGTATATTCTA